>NC_072738.1:128726819-128802919 GCF_026930045.1 Uloborus diversus | reverse complement strand
CTTAATTTACGTTTCAGCACACAGGTATTTATTTATCTTGAGTTCAATGCTATTTGCTTCTGGAATATTTCTAAGAAAACTTCATGTTAAATCAAACATAAGGAAGCAAAACTTAAAATTCCAATTTGAACCTTTTTTTCCTTGACAAGGACGAGTTTTCGATAAACTTTTAAAATTTGTTATGTTATTAAAGTGCATTGAAATATTGTTGGCACCACAGGCTGCAAAATTTCACGGCTATGTAAAAGAGAGTTCAGTCAGACATTCTATACATACGAGGGGGACCCAAAAGTAACCGGATTTTTGTTCTAAAATATTTATATATTAGTTTATTCACAAAATTTCTTTAGTCTCTTTCGAATTATTCACCCTTAGATTCACCCTCAGGTGAAATGCACTTGTTAATTCATTTTTTCCACTGTTAGAAGCTCCCCTGGAACTCTTTCGCTTTGACCATGTTCAGTGCCCGTTGCGAAGCAGTTTTTACAGCCTCTACATCATAAAACGCTTCGATTTCAGATTTTTTTTTTCATCCTCGGAAATAAAAAGAACACAGGGGGCTAGGTCTGGCGAATACGGGGGTCAAGAAATGACTAGCCACCTCTGAGAGGTCAAGTAGCGGTTAATAGTGAAGGCTAAGTGTACGGCAGCGTTATCATGGTGAAGGAACCATTCTTTCGATGGCCCGCGCGAGCTCCAACCCACTCTTGTTTCTTCTAAAGTTTCGTCAATCGTAAAACAACGACTCTCATTGAGTTTTTGGCGGATTTTTTCAATGTTTTCATCATTTCAAGACGTTGAAGGGTGCTCAGAACGAGCATGATCTTCAACACTCATGCTACTACATTTAAAACACCCAAACAACTTGAATACTTGTGTACAGCTCATAGCATTGTTCTTGAAAGCTTGTTGAAGCATTTGGTAAGCTATTCTGTTGCCGACTTTTCAAGCAGGAAGCAAAATTTCAAGCTTACAGTTTATTTTAAATCTGCCATAATGAGTTCGCAGGCGGAAGGCAACAACGCCCGAGAAAACCAACACTACGATCAGACATTATCAACTAAACTGACGCCACTTGCACAGCTGGTTTGTGAAGGTTTCTACTTGTGCCATCTAGCTGGAGAACACTCTACTACATCTAGGATTGGCATTGTGGTGTAATCCACATTCATTCAGTTTCTTTTTGTTTCGATTTCCGGCGCCGATCGAGAGCTGTTGGCTGAATCCTTTCTCTGCGCGTGCTGGAAAGTTTATGATGACGTCATTGATTCGCATTTCTGAGGTCACTGAACTTTTAGCCAACCGCAAGAAAGTTTTGGTTTTGAAATGATTTGTATTGGATAGGGAACCGCAATAAATCGGTTATTTGGATGATGTAATTTTTCTTCTAGAAGCTTCCATGAAATGTTGATAAAAAGGCCACGCAACGTTTTTTAGGGAGAGATCATATTTTTTTGCTTGCATCGGAACGCCGTGTTGAAGAGCGAAGGGTTCTTGGCCCGATTCGCTCGGCCGAGTATGGCTCCTAAGCAGTTATTTAGTTCGGTGTGCCTGTATTTGATGAGTGATTGCTTCGCATTGCGATATACTGCTGTGCAACGATGTTCTATTATTATGTGACCACATGTCTGTTCTGCCACAGTTTTGTGCGTTTGTGTTGACCTTGCTTCCCGTTTGTAATGTGAAAAAGTGGGACAATAAATCGGATATGTTCACGAACTCTCATGGATTATTCTTCGTTTGGACTTTCAGCCTTCCGTTACCCGGCATGACAACTTCAGATGTACGTGAGTACCCTTCGTAAAATATTTCGGTCTCAGTTCATGTTTGTAATGCCAACTTCTCCATTTTTATCATGTGCTCTCGTAATGTATATTCATATCAATTCGGAGTTAGAGTTCTCCCATAACAATAAGATCGTATGATCAAGCTGTCAAATCAAACGATTAGTGAATTCACTTTGTCGCGGGGTGAATTCACCGTTCCTGGTTCATGCTGAAATGTCTTTTGTTTATTTAAACGCTCACCACTATACGGATTCACGGGCCGAACACAAGTTCTTTAAATGATTTTCTTAGCCTGTTCCCCGGCCTTCCCCACCACTACGCGACATTTTTGGTGCGTGACCAGTCCCATCTTTGGCGTTGTGCCAGTTCTTTTTCTTGTGAAACCGAGCTCATAAAAAAAAATTAAATAAATTTGTAACACTTGATATTATGGGAATGAACTCTAACGCTCAGTGGAAATTGTTTGCTTGTACATCTACTGTTGAAAAATTGTTTCTTTGAAATTTTTGTCATTCAAGTCAAGTGAAATTTATGGTTGTGCATTAATTTTTCTTTGACCATGCCTGCTAAAAGAAAAACCCGTCAGGTTGACCCAACTTTGTCAGCCGTGTCCAACACTGTTGATAATGCTAGTGTGACACAAACCCCTCAAAATGCTGCATCTTGTAGAACTTACAGTTCTGGCAGATCCCCATTCATGCTCAATGTTGCTAATTTTAGTGGAGATCCCGCTGAAACACAATATTTTGTAGAGCAGGTTAAAGATATAATTAGTGTTAATTCGTGGTCTGAAAAAAAAGGTGTCTTGTACATTAAAAGTAAATTGTCAGGAGCAGCACTTAAATATATTTTAGAGACACCAGATTTAAGGTATTCTGACTCAGTTACAAAAGTAACTGATGCATTGTTATCATTTTTTAAGCCGGTGGTTAATACTTATTCCATGAAGGACTTTCACTCCATTAACATGGAACAATCAGAGTCAATTTTGAATTTGGCTCATAGAATAAAATTAATTACCACTAGTGTTTTCAAAATTAAGAATCCTGAATTTCAAAATGAAATAATGTACCAAAAATTGTTGTCTACCATTCCGTCAGACTTTAGAGTCAAAATTTTAGAACTTGACATCAAGTCATTTGACTTGGCTGTAAAAAAAATTGAGGAATTGCAAAAATTGAAAGATGATGTTAAATCCTATGAGAATCCTCAATTTTCTGATGAACATGTTTTGGCACTACAGGAAAAAATTGTTTCGCTAGAATTGCAACTGGATCAAAATAAAAGGGGTGTTCAGTCTAAAGCTAAACAAAATGATAGTTATCCAAAACAAAAATTGTTTGCTTCTCAGGAGCATTTGGACACTATTCCTAGTAATTCTGCTTGTGAATCTAAACAATTTGAAGTGTCGTCAAGACAATTTCCTCAAAACCGTCAATTCAGAAAACTGTTGTGCAGATTTTGTGGTAAAGCTGGTCATGTGCAAGAGAGATGTTTTGTGTATTTAAAACAAATGAACAACAGTGCTCGATTTCAAAATCGACGACTTAGGTCTAATATTTCTCGTGGTCGAAACAATTTTTTCAGCCAATCTCATAATTCAAATTTTGAGCCCTTGGGCCGTTCTGATTATTTTGAAAGACCTGTGTCGGGAAATTTTTCTAATACTGATAATCAATCGAATTCTAGAGCCATTAGATATAATTTCAGAAATGATAATTATCGTCAAAATCAGAGGTTTAATAACAGGTTCAGAAATCATCAGGTGAACTGTCTGAGTTTTTCGAGAATTATAAAAGATAAAATTCAATACAATGATATGGGTACACAGTATTCTCCCATTAAGTGTGTTAATGCTTCCCAAACATCTTTTGTGTATTCAAACAATGAATCTGACCCACAGGCATCAAAAAAAATTTTGTCTTTTCAAAATTGTGCACCAGTGGTAACCTCTGATCATCAAATTCAAAATAGAAGTCTGTTGGTACAAAACCCAGAGCCCAGATTTCACTTTCCACAGCCAGTTCACCATACTGCAGAGTTTTTGCCTAATTATAGTTATAATTTCTGTCCAAACAAAGACAAAAATGTTGTTAATTCTTGTCCAGGTGGTAATTCAAATGTTCGTATGGTACATGATGCAAAGGACATGAGTTCCTTGTGTACTGTAAATCAAAGCAATGTCATAAATGCCACACAAAATGCTAACATGAACTCTAATGATCTGTATCATAATTGGGGTGTTGATTTTCCTGTACCTCCTCCACCTGGTTTTCATAATTTTTCTCAAAATAATATGTCTTTTACACCTCATAATATTCCTTTTGTACCACAACCACCTATTTTCAATAACTCGGTGCCAAGTTTTCATAATGTAAATCCTTCTGGCCAAAATAATTCTACTCGTGGTGGTAATGTGTCAGATCTGACTCGCTCTAGTGGTCATACTTACTCGAGACCTGTTCAAAAATCCACCGGTGTCATTAAAATTGGCAAAACTCTTGCAACTCAAACTTCTCCTGTGAAAAATAAGTCGTCATTGTCGGTTGAAGCTCAGGAATTTATTCCTGCAGCTCTGGTAAATGTAAGATTACAAAGTTCACATCATGAGGACTTGTCAAATAAGTTGCCATTAGTCAAAGTTCAAATTTCTAATTTGTTTTTTCCTTTTTTAATCGATTCTGGAGCTAGTCTTAGCATTTTGAGTGATGATGTTGTCCAGAAAATTAAACAAATTGTCAAAATCAAAAATTTAGGAAGACGAATAACTGTATCCACTGTGAATTCCAGTGTAGATTTTATTTCATGTGTAGAATTCTCATTTAAAATTCAAAGTAATTTCTTTCGTCATTCTTTCTACACAATGAACATTAGAGATAATTCTCCATTTGTGGGAATTCTTGGTTATGATTTCTTAACTAAACATAACATGTATATTCTTCCTAAAGAGAATGCATTATTTTATGACGGTAACAAATTTCCTTTGTTGAGGAGCCCTCATGAACTTGACAACAATGTGAACTTGTGTAATAATTGTAGTGCTTACACATCTCCCAGTTTGGAAGCAATGAATAGAGTTCAGGTTTTTTCTAAACAGTTTGTTGAACCAAAACAAACTGCTCTCATTAAAGTTTTTGCTCATGGGAAGTTAGACAACAAATCACATTTTTTGTTTACAATTTGTGATTCGGTTAATTCAGTTAAAATTGAAGAGTCGATAATTTCTATTGATGAGGATCCGAATGGGCAGCTGTGCAAGAAAAATTCTTTTTATCTATATGTTGAGAACAATTCTTCTCAGAAAGTTCATCTCAATAAAAACATGACTTTGGGGCACTTGAGTCAAATTGACCATATTCAGGAGATTGAGAATAAAAATAATGAGCATTCACTGAACTTTATTCAGGCGTCTAATGAAGTTGTGCAACTCAGGGAAAAAGAATTTAACTTGGAAAATTTTAATTTGGCTCATTTAAAGGATAATCAACTGTCTGACATGCAAAATCTGCTGAAAGAAAATACACAGTGTTTTTCAAGTTCTTTGAACTCTCTCGGTCATTCAGACAGAATCAGAGTTGATTTTCAATTCACTCATGATTATCCAATTAAGGCGCTTCCTTTCCCCATACCTCAGAGTCTTCAAGAAGAAGCTAAAAATCAATTAAATCAGTTACAAGAGGCTAACGTGATTTCTAGGAATTTATCTAACTACGGTTGCCCCTGTCTCCTGGTGAAGAAAAAAGATGACGGATCAGGTGTACAAAAGTACAGATTGGCCTTAGACTTAAGACTTTTAAATGCCATAATTGTTCATTCATCTTACCCGCTTCCGAAGATCCATTCCCTGATCAACTCTTTGTCAGAATACAAATATTTTTCAACTTTGGACTTACATGCTGCCTATCATCAAATTGATTTACCAGAAGAGTACCGAGACAAATTTTCCTTCACTACACCTTGGGGTACTTACGCTTTTCACAGAATTCCTTTTGGCGTGGCCAGTGGAGCGAGCATACAACAACATTATTCTGACACTGTTTGTGAACAAACAAACATGGATGGAATCTTTAGTTATCAAGATGATTTGATTGTAGCTTCAAGAACCTTTGTTGAGATGAAGGTTAAGCTTCAGAAACTGTTTTCAGTCCTTAAAGACTTTAACTTGACTCTGTCACCAAAGAAATGTCATTTTTTCATGGACAAAATAGATTACCTGGGATTCCAGATTTCTCAACATAAAGTCTTGCCAATCTCGTCAAATATTGTGAAAATTACTTCCTTTCCTCCACCAAAAACAAAGAAGCAGCTGAAGCGTTTCATTGGTATTTGCTCATATTACAGAACACTCATATACAAATTTTCTGATTTGATTCATCCACTGAATCAGTTGACCCATCCTAAAGCAGTTTTTAAATGGACAGATGAAGTAAATGAATGTTTTCAAAAATTGCAAGAAGTGTTTTTCAAGAATCCATATATTGTTCAACCGAATTGGAATGAGAAATTCTATGTGAACACAGATGCAAGTGGACTGGCAATAAGTGGTGTGCTCTTGCAAAAGAGGGATGGTTTGTTTATCCCAATTTCGTTCTTTTCGAAATTGCTTTCTCCAGCTGAAACAAGGTATCCTGCTATAAAGCTAGAATTGATGGCAATTGTGAAGACTCTCGAAGCATTCAAGTCATACATATTTAATCGCCACATCTTTTTATTATGTGATGCCAAAAGTCTGAAATTTTACAGTAAAAACTCGTCTCCTGCATCTTTAACTACTCGGTGGCTAATGACTTTATCTGAATACAATTATTCCTTCTTACATTTGGCTGGTGAAAAAAATTTATTTGCTGACATGCTCTCTCGCACAGACCTTACAAATCATCAAGTTGATATAGTATCAGATCCTTCTTTGTTACGTGATAATCGAATTAACCCTGTGGTTGACACAACTTTTGATAAGGGGGAAGTTTTACCGGAAATTGTTGAAGTGTATGAGGATAATACTGGGAATTGTGTAAACACTGATGGTTCTGATCAAAATGTTAATTTTGTTGATAATGTACAGAATTCTGGTACACTTTTACAACATTGTGTTAATGTGTTGAGTTTAATTGATGTTGGAGAAAAGGAGAAAGATCCTTTGTTGCAAGTAACTCAGTCGACAATTTTAAAAGAGCAATTAAAAGATCCTAAATTATCTGTCATTTATAATAATATTCTTAATAGAGTTGCTCTTGAGAAACATAACAAATTTTGTATCCATCCTGAAACTTTGGTTTTAATGATGTGCAAAAGTAATTCATCTAATGATGATCAGGAAAATTTGAAAATTGTCATTCCTGATTCTTTAAAAGCTAAAGTTTTAAGTATTGCTCATCATTCACATCTTGGCATAAATAAGACTTATGCATTTCTAACTAAAAATGTTTATTGGGAGAGAATGTATGTTGACTGCTTAAATTACTGTGCTAGTTGTACCAAGTGCATTCAGGCTAAGCCTCATCGTATAAACAAAGCACCCTTTCAGGAAACCTTTTCACCTGTTAAATGCAATCAACTAGTGACACTCGACATCGTTGGACCCCTCGGCAATAACAAATATATCTTAACTGTCATTGATGCCTTTTCGAGACACTTAGAGTTGTATATTTTGAATAATATAACTGCTGTGTCAGTTGCTAAGTCTTTCTTTAAATACGTCACTTTGTTTGGTAGACCTGAATTAGTTTTGACAGATCTTGGTCGTCAGTTCAATTGTGAACTATTTGCTAAATTTAATCAGCTTTTTAATATTCAGTTAAGGCACACTACGTCGGCTAATGCCCAAGCTAACACTCTGAGTGAGAGAGTGAACCTATCCATTAAAACTTCGATTAAAGCTTTGCTAGCATCAGGTCTTGATTTTGATTATGCTGTTGATGTTCATAAAGCCTGTTATAACGCGTCCACACATTCAACTACTGAATTCTCTCCTAATTTAGTTCATTTCGGTCGAGAATTATCATTAATTACAGACATTGTTAATTTTAATATTAATCCATCTTTGGATTCGGCTTTTGAATTGCACAAACTTTTAGAGCAATTGCAATTTGTTTATCGGGAGGTTTACCAGAATTCTGTAAGTAAGAAGTTGGCACAAAATGAGACCCAAAATTCCAATTGTAAATCTCGAAAGATCAATGCAGGCGACTGGCTGTATCTTAAGTCGAAAAATAAGTTTCGTCCATCCTTTAGTGGACCTTTCTTTTGTAAACGTATAGTATCTCCTGTTCTTGTGCTCATTCAAGAACTGAATAATAAAGCGGCACCTCTGAAAAAGATACACATCAACCGATTGATCAAGGTCCAGAAACGTCTTCCTTATCTTCAAGAAAATCAGTTGCCAAACGATGATGTTGTTCAGCGTCCTGATTCGCCTCAACCGTATCAACTCCCTGTTCCTGATGAGCCTGTTGACATACCCGTGTTGCGAGAACCTTCACCTGAAGTGAGTGTCGATCGACTGGATGCTGAGCCGCCTGTCCTGTCGCCCCATCAGAGTCCGAATGCTGATGCTGTGCCCTCTGCTTGCCTTTCCCGAGATGCCAGTCCCTGTGGTGATCCTCCAGTGTCTCCCAGCCCTCGAGCTTCAATTCCTGATCCAGAAATGAGATGCCCTTATCCGTTAAGAAACCGCCGATAGTGCTTCTTCTTGTGTCCATGCGTGCTACTGCCTTGATGAGATCTGCTGCCTGCCTGATGTTTTGGCTGACCTGCCCTTCAGATGTGATCGCCTGCTCCCAATGATGTGTTTGACTGTGTCTGAACCAGCTGCTGATGAGCCTTTGGTGTCCTCCTGTCACCTGACGTTGTGCCATGCCTGTTGACGTCCTCATGTGGTAGCTGACGACATTCTTTTGGTGTAACACTCTCACGAACTTTTTTTTCTTTTTCAGCAAGAACTTTTAAATTCAAAATTCAAGATTGACGAAAAAAAATGAAGAAAATTTGGACTGGTCTCCTGAAAAATTCAAGTAAAATTTTTGTTCTTCTGGAACTTTCTTCAATTACTCTCACGGTCAAGTATTTGTAAAATTTTTTTTTTGGTCAAAAGTTATTCTTTTGCATTGCAGTACGTTCTTGGTAGGTTTGGAGTTCCATGTGCATGATAAGTTGACCTATGCTGTGGCGGAAAATTCATTTTGGCTGCTTGTTGAAATTGTAAAATTTTTTTTTTATGTAATTCATGGTTAGGATAACTCTTTACACAAACAAATATTGGTTAGGGAAAATATCTTTTTTGTTTCAGTTTGTTTTCTTTTAACAAAGAAAAAAAAAGTATCAAGGTGTTTTTTTGAAAAACACAAAATTTTTTTCCTTTTGATTTTGAAAATTGTTTTGTCCCATTTTAAATGTTTTTCAGAAGTTAGTTTGTTGCTTTCAGTACAAAGAGTACCTCTTCTTGTGATGCAAATAGTATGCGGGCTGGATGAGATCATTTCTGATCATTTCGTCATGCATGGTTGGACTGCTGTGCAGCCTCAGAATCGTCTCGAGAGGTCAAAATTGTCAATGCAAATGCAGTTTTCGATTGTGCATGCAGTTGTGTTTGGTTTTGGTTTTCTTGAAAGCTCTGCTTGTCCATCGCGGCCGTACATTTTCTTTTAATTTTGTGAGTCCCCCTTTTTTCATTGGAACCGGCACTAGTCCCCGCATCTCAAGAATTGTTTTTTTCTGCTTTGTGCAGCTTTCACCAACGTCTTCTGATTTGTTTTTTTTGACAAAGAAATTTTTTTTGTTTCATTTTTGATCATTTGTTTTTCATTGAAAAATTTCATTTGTTTTTGATTTTCGTTTCTTGTGTCAGGATAGTGTATGGAGCATTATGAAATTTGACAGCCATGTGGGGTTATATATATAACAGAGTGATTGAATTGTTTTCAAGTGCTGTATATGCTGTTCTTGATGCATTGATGTAAATATTTGACTTGTGTATTGTCACTTTTGTTTGCCCTTTTTGCAGGTTGACTGGTTGAAATGATTTGCTGAGTGTGAAAGGTTCATTTGATGGTACTTCTTGGTTGGGTTGAGCCCTGTTGAAATTGGTGCACCTACCTAATGATGTTGCTTTCCTTCCTTTTTCCCCATTTTGGTGTTGTAGAGGTACATTTTTGGCTATCTAAATTTGTTCAGATCTGATGCCTTTTTTATTTCGACCTCAAAATTTCACAGATTTGGAAATTTTTTTTTTTTTTACAAAATTGATTTGTGAAGTGAAGAAAAAAATCTTCCTTCGTGCCTCATTCAAAATTGTAACCTTCTTGGAGTACCAATTGAATGATGTGTGAAAACTTGAAATGAATGATTTGAATGATGGGCATTCTGCGTACACATGTATATTTGCTTTGTTTGTTTGTGAAATTCCATGTTTTTTTTTGAAGTGAATTTAGAGCATGCAATTTTTTTTTTTTGTGATATAATTGAATAGTTAACATCTCTGATCAGAGTTAATGCTGTAAATGTTTTTTTCTTTTGGTTGAAGTGTTGTAGTGTGTACACACATTTTGATTTTGAGATCCACTAGTGGTTGTAAATATTGCAGAATTGAAATATGGCCATTTTGTATATTTTGTTTTGACTGGGATGAAAAGTTTTGTGCATTTCACAAGTGGAAAATTTTTTTTTTGATTTTGATTGAAAGTTTGATGCACCCATGTTCTGTGTTAGCTGAAACACTGTATGTATAAAGTGAATTGCATTTGAATTATTTTGATTGCATGATGTGTAAATATTTTGAAATAATTTCAAGAAAATTTTTGAAATGGAAGCAAGGTTTTTTTTTGGAAATAAGTTTTGAATTTGATATTGTGAAATGACATGTCAAAAATTTAATGCATCAAATTTTTGTTGTTTAATACTGGTTTGAAAAATGTTGTGTATCCTTGTACATATGAAGAGGAATGAAAGAGGATTTTTTTTATTTGGATACAATTGAGAGGCTTTGCAAAATTTTTTCTGGCCTTTTCGTGGAACCTTTGAAAACGAAATTTTTTTTTACACTTTGAAATTGTTTGGCCATGTTGCTCTTTGTTTGTTTGTATGGCATTTTGAAAATTTGTATGGTTGGCCATGCTTCATGCCATTGTACATATTTGATGTAAAAAGAAAATTTGTGGCAACTTTGAAATTTGAAGAGTTTCGTTTACTGATGCTCTCTTGGGAAATTTTCAGGCTCAATTGGAATTAGTGAAGTTTGAGGCTGTTTTTGCCATGTTGCAAAATTTTTGAAAATCTGAGCCTTTGTAAATAGTTGTTTCCCAATGATTGTCCCTTTTGTGTGGCACATTTTTTTTAGAATTTGAACATTTTGGGTTATGATGACTCTGATGCACATTAATTTTTTTTTTGATCTCCATCTTCAGGCAAAAATTTTTTTTTCACACCTGCTCTCAAAGGCAACTTTACAGCGTCTGCTGTGTGCCTGTGTCTATTTGTACTGGTTGTACTTGACGTTTTTTTTTTGGCTGCCCGAATTTTTTTTTTTTTTTTTTCAAAACTTTGTCAAGGGGGGGAAATGTGGTGTAATCCACATTCATTCAGTTTCTTTTTGTTTCGATTTCCGGCGCCGATCGAGAGCTGTTGGCTGAATCCTTTCTCTGCGCGTGCTGGAAAGTTTATGATGACGTCATTGATTCGCATTTCTGAGGTCACTGAACTTTTAGCCAACCGCAAGAAAGTTTTGGTTTTGAAATGATTTGTATTGGATAGGGAACCGCAATAAATCGGTTATTTGGATGATGTAATTTTTCTTCTAGAAGCTTCCATGAAATGTTGATAAAAAGGCCACGCAACGTTTTTTAGGGAGAGATCATATTTTTTTGCTTGCATCGGAACGCCGTGTTGAAGAGCGAAGGGTTCTTGGCCCGATTCGCTCGGCCGAGTATGGCTCCTAAGCAGTTATTTAGTTCGGTGTGCCTGTATTTGATGAGTGATTGCTTCGCATTGCGATATACTGCTGTGCAACGATGTTCTATTATTATGTGACCACATGTCTGTTCTGCCACAGTTTTGTGCGTTTGTGTTGACCTTGCTTCCCGTTTGTAATGTGAAAAAGTGGGACAATAAATCGGATATGTTCACGAACTCTCATGGATTATTCTTCGTTTGGACTTTCAGCCTTCCGTTACCCGGCATGACAACTTCAGATGTACGTGAGTACCCTTCGTAAAATATTTCGGTCTCAGTTCATGTTTGTAATGCCAACTTCTCCATTTTTATCATGTGCTCTCGTAATGTATATTCATATCAATTCGGAGTTAGAGTTCTCCCATAACAATAAGATCGTATGATCAAGCTGTCAAATCAAACGATTAGTGAATTCACTTTGTCGCGGGGTGAATTCACCGTTCCTGGTTCATGCTGAAATGTCTTTTGTTTATTTAAACGCTCACCACTATACGGATTCACGGGCCGAACACAAGTTCTTTAAATGATTTTCTTAGCCTGTTCCCCGGCCTTCCCCACCACTACGCGACAGGCATCACACCATTAGTCCAGTTTCTTTTGGGTCTCCCCTCGTACACAGTGAATGTTTTGCCTGGGAAAACAATACTATATTCTGTAAGAGTATGCATGAAAAAGTTGACACAAATTTTTTATTGAATAAAAAGCAATGAGTGAGGTATACAAAATAACATCTCAAGCAAAGGAATTAATTATAATATCACCAATTAGAATTTGCGATTCACTTGATTGAAAAGACGATCTTTAATTATTTGAGACATTAGTCCATGAATAACTTCAATAGTTATTTTACAACTATCTTTGGTAGCTTTGGCAAGTTTATCTTCTGTTTTTTTCTCATGAGGATCCATTCCCAAAACAAAACCACAACGTCCAAGCTGAGATTCAGATTGTTCAAGTTTATCAGATAAATCAGATACTTGGCCAGTTGTGTACTCAGCATTCTAAAAAAAAAATTAATACATGTGAAATAAATTCAGAAACGAATAATAGAAATAAAAGTATGAAATAAAAATAATGAAAAAATAATGTGCAAGTATAAATGCTTTTAGCTAATTCTCTTACCTTTTTACTCTATTCAAGAGTGAAAGTTTCAGAAATTCTCAAAGCAAACATTTTAGAAAAAAAGAGATGCATCCTAATCCTAAATTTAGCTTTTATTTAGCTAAATTTAGCTTTAAAAAGTCAAAATATTGTGCATATAAATACAAATGTGATGACCAGCAACAGGCAAAGTGCCTAGCTAGGCTGGTCATAGTCAATTTATTGGGTCCCAATGAAGATCAATAACCCTCCTTAAGCTATCTAACCCTTTGCTGATTCTAGCCTCTTTTCGCAAGTGCCTACAACCCTACTAAAGTAGTAATTTTGAACATTTGTGGTAAAGGGGGGAAATCAGAGATAGAGAGATAAAAGCATAACAAACAGTACTGGATTTCCAGTGAACAACCAAAACACAAGCACCAGTGTTACATACCTTAATTATTTTAGCGGACAACGAGAAAATGATGTAGTTCAACTGCATAAAATTATATAATTTAACTTTATATTTAAAATACAAACTTTAAGCTAAAATGTTAGGTGCTCAGTTGTTGAAATTAAAAAAAAAAAATCTGCAATAACCGAAAATCAGCCAGTAATAAATAAGTAATAATAAAGCCAGTAATAATCAAAGTTGCAAAATTAAATAAATATGGAGTTAAACAAAACAAAAGTTCTTAATTTTAGTTTTTTAAAAAATAAGCTTATCTGATGTAGCAGGTGTTAAAATAATTTCTCATTGCCAAAAATATAAAAATATTTATAAGATGAAAAAGGATTGAAATCTCAAACAAGAGCAGCTAATTTTTGCGAACCAAATTCAACATTGGCATGTTTTCCATAAAATAAATTTATTACTAAAATTAAACAGAAAATATGCTAATCTAAGGCAGGGTGGAAAATAGGGGGGTCAAGAGGGGGCTGTCGCACCCCCAAATTTTTTGAGAGGAGTGATAAAAAATGACCAAATTCAATTTACGTAAATCGCAATCCAATGTTCATGAAAAACTAATCTTGCTGGTTCTCCGTAATGGTTGAAGAAACTCGACATATTTTCAGACATGAGCAAGTGTTTTCCATTTTTTTAAATAATTAGAAATTCATCAAGCATTTACCGCCTTTTCAGAACAGGACAAAATGATAAAGAATCATGTTTAATTTTAACTAAAGACGTAAACCTCATATAAGCTAAATATTTTATTCTTGTGTAATCTGTGTAACAACGGTTATGAGAGACCCGTGCAGTGGTGTGGCTGCATGATTTTCACTAAATGCCTTGGTATTTTACATTCATTGTTATGCTCATATTTTAAGTGTGTCTATTTAATGAGTGTTCATCACTTTCTTCAGCTAGAAACACATTTCAACTGCTCAATGCATAGTATACTTTCATAGATATGTCTTAAAGTACATACTATTTTTGAAAAAAATGTCTCACCATCAACAAATATCATTTCTGTGGGCTCTTTAACAATGCAATCTCAGGGGGACACAAGAAGTCTTCAAGAGACAACACAAGATGGTCTTTTAAAAAATAAAAACAACCTTCTCGATAATTTCAAAGCAGTGATTTTAGAAAACAACTCTTTCAGTAATGTAGAAGCTAAAATGTCCTTTAACATGTCCTCATATGAATTTTTATTCGTTTTGTTTGTACTGTGGAGAGTTTTTGAACAATGCTTTACTCTATCTACTCTATTACCTAATTTTTGGACTGTTTAAGCTTCAGTTTAAGCTACAATTGAAACTATTAATAAATTTCACGTGGATGTATATTTCAACCAAGCGTGGATCTTTTCAAAAAAATTCTTACTCCAGAGAATTTTTAAAAGGTGCAAAGAATATTAAAATGAATTTAGAAGAAGTGATCAAAATGCACATGATGATGTAAAGTCAAACTTTGATAGTGTATAAAATAATAGATTCAGTTTCTAATGAAATTAACACAAGATTTGATGATAAATAATTTCCTGTATTGTTGGCTCTATATTATCTGGATTGGATGTTGAAAACAAAAAATAAATTGTTTTAATTATGAGTAAAATTTATAGCATGAGGCAAGAAGAATTGTTTAGCAACTAGCCTAGAATAGACCATTCAATGATGAAAAATGAAGATCATCACAATTTTTAAAGTTATCTGGGTGATTTTTGAAGAGCAAGATGTGAAAGGTGTGTTTTCATACATAACTTTGTTACTTCAATTATTTTTCAACTATTCCAATCAGTTCAGTTCGTAGAAAAAATCATTTTCGTGTTTCAGAAGCTGAGAATTATTTTCGAAGCACAATAGAGGAAAAAAACTTAGCTGAAAAAAGAGCATGACATTGGGCATTGCTGGATTAATAACAAGATTCCCTGTTCTTCCGTATGTTAAAAATCAAGCATCAAAACTTTATCAAAAGGTGAAAACTGTAGTACCAAAACACTTGGTATGATAACATATTCTAAAACAAACTACAAATTTTGTCATAAAAATTTAAATTGTTTTTGAACACTTATTTTTTTTAATTCTAAACCCATATCATGATTACTTGCTGTTAGCCAATATGTGTTTTGGTTCCATACTGTGGTAATTCATATTTAAGAAGTTCGACCCCCTAAATGAAATGCCGAAATGCCGCCCCTGATCTAAGGTCGAGTATATGAAAATAACACTGATTAACCAAAATATTTAACTATTTGCAAGATGTAATAAGATTGATATTTCAAGCACAAGAAGCAATTAATTTGCACAAAGTCTGAGTAAGTTCAAGGTTGGTGCTTTTCCCAACCTTGTAAATAACCATAAAATTATCTACGTTTTGTTAGAATTAAACATAAAATGTGCTAATCTAAGGTAGCATATCTGAAAATAGCATTTGATAAGCCAATATATTTAAATATTTGCAGGATGCAAAATATTGAAATTTCAAACCAAGAGCAATTTTCCGCGAAGCGAAATCCAAATAAGTTCAATGCTGTCATGGTATCAAAATAAGTCCTTTGTTAATTATCGAACTTAAACAAAAAAATAAGCTAATCTAAGGTAACATATGTCAAAATACCTTCCCATTGAAAAAACATCAAAATATTTGCAAGATGAAAAAGGATTGAAATCTCAAACCTGGAAGCAATTTTTCGTGACGTTGCAAATTGAACACATGTTCAGAAAGTTGCTTTGGTGACACATTCTTTAAACATTTTTAAGCACAATCCAATCATTTTTGAGAGAATTCAAGCACTAAATTTTTTCAAGGTTTTTAAGAAGCACTTAAAAGTGAACTTTTTTTTCAAGCACTTTTGAAGGTTTTTCAATGGCATATGAACCTTGGAGACATAAGATGGCATGTAATAGTACGAGTAAAATAAATAGATTCAAAAATGATACAGGGAATTTTAAAAATATCCACTGTTGCCTCAGAACAACAGAAGGATATCTTACTGTTGCCCTGGGGTGATGCTGTATTCATTTTTGCTTCTTGGGCATTTGTTGAATTCAAGTGTGTTGAAAAAAAAAAAGGTTAGGGCTGTGAGATGGTTACTCACATCCTTTTTTAATGCTTTAATCTTGTGTCACTCACTCTCATGACACATGATTAAAACAATAGCTAAACAACTTACTGTGAGGGAGGAGCGTGGGGGGGGGGGGGGGCAACTCCGAAGAACTAACAATTTAATTTGTGAAAAACAGCATGTACATTTCTGATTGTTGGAAACAGATTAAAACTCAACTAGTGATCAGTATTCTTAATGCTCAACTTAGAACTCATTAAAAATTTAAACACAATACTTCATTACAAAACTTAAATATTTACAGGTAGCAATCTAAAACAGCAAATAGCACGATGAACATGCAAAACCATTGTCACATTCTAAGAAATCAGAAGCACACACTTCACTCTTGCCAAACAAAGTTACAAACAGAGAGCTCAAGTCTTACACAGTTACTAATTAGTATTATAACTACAGCTCAGTTTTTATACTGGTGTTGTAAGAGTTACATAAATACAAACACTTAATTTCTATCTTTGGGAATGTATTTCAAATTTACTAGAAGATTCATAAAAACAAGAAATGAAACTTGAATGTTAAACAGATATTTCAACTACTACATTAAATTATCTATGTACAAGTATAATGCTCTAAAGAGTTAAACTGAAAAAAAAAAAAAAAAAAAAATGCTATGGCTGGTAGCAAGGTGGTTTGTATCATTTATGTATCACAAACAAACCGTACTTCTTCATGTTAAAAACAATTTACGAATGAATAAGCAGACTTTAGGAAGAAAGATTAGAAATTCTTACTGTAAGTAAGCTGGATGAACTAAGAGTATTGACCCAGTATTTATTCCATAAAGAATCTAGAAGTCTGCGATCTAGCTTGGATTTAAAGTAAGAAACATCCAAAGAGTAATACTGTTTACAATGTACTCCAAAATCTTCTATTTTGTTCAATGGAATGGTTTGATATTCTGATGGCCCTTCATCAGGTGGTTTAAATCCCTGCAAAAAAAAAAAAAACAATAATAGCAATTTCAATGAAACTACAGATAAAAGAAATGCAAATTTTAAGAGAATAGGGAATAGCTTAAAGATGCTGAAAACACACATAAGCTAACACTGACGAGACATTAAAAAATAAATAATTGCAAATAAAAACTACTCTGATTTAAGGTAGTATATGAGGTAGTAAAAAGCAAAGGGATGTAATGCCAAAATTAAAATAATAATAATAATAATAATAATAATACAACCTGAACAAATGGTAGGAGAGTCTCTTCTCTATATCGGGGAAAGAGATATAACTAGCATCTCCGGTAAGTGCTGCTACACAGCAGGATTTAGGGGGGGGGGGGGAAATCAATGGCAGCCTACCTAGGATCAGAACTTTAAATGCCTTTTTCTCAAAACTTAAAAAAAAGCACTTAAATCCCTTTGCTTTTCACTGCCACATAAGTCTGTTCCTTCTGACTTTTGAAATTATGGTAAGATTTACAGGATGCAAGAAGGCTGAAGAATCTAACACTGCATGTAATGTTCCGAGAAGCACATGTTAATTTGTTTTTAAATATAGCTTTCAACTTATATATGTAAAAAATCATGAAAACTTGATTTAAATTGGAGGATTTTTTAACACACTAATATGAAGCTAAAATTAATGATATTGTCAAAATGTATTTAAAAAAAAAAAAAAAAAAGAAAAATGAAACAAACTGATTTTTTTTGTTTTGAAAAAGCAGAATTTTTTTATTTCTTAAAAAATTTAAAAGGACCAAGTCCATTACCAATCAGAAAAGGCTCATTCTTGCCACAACAAATTTTGCTATACTTCAAAACCATAAAAATACTCTTAAAAAATGAAATAACAATCCCCAATAATTGAAGATAAAAGTTTTATAAGGAGATTTTTCCACACAAGAACAGTAGCTCCGAAGGCAAAAGAGGAAGGGCTGTGCATATTGAAAATTAACTTGTACTGGAAAGTGGGTTCATTAACACAATCTAAAGGGTAAAAAATCACAGGATAAGCATGTCCATGCATCCATATCAATATCAAGGTAGAACATGAATCAAATTGGAGAGACCTTTTCAGAGTAGTACATAATGAGGAGCTAATACTGATTAAGTAGTATTATATCTACTGTATACGATGATGGATACATTTGAGTCTTTTGAAAGTCGAATCTCTGGAATATGAGCAGAGACACAAGGAATTAATAACACAACCATGTTGCAGTGTCAGTTAAAATACAAAAAGAACCACCAACATGAGATATCCTAAACCAACCAACAGTTTCTCCAGCTACATTGCACTTTCTGACTTGTAGCAACCAGTGATTTATAGTCTGTATCAAGTCCTATATTTATTTATGTAAGTGAGTTTATAAAATTTCAACTTATCACCAAATTAGAACAAGGCACACAAAGGAAACAATTTAATTCTTAAAGTCCAAGTTCCTAAGTTCCAAGTTTTGAGTATAGGAACAATGTATGAGATAAACCAACACAATTTGGATGGTTAAAAGGTAAGATTTGAACAGTGTCATGGTGCGTTTCAACTGATAACCCAATTATATGGAAAATTAAGATTTATTAAAACTTTCATATTAATAAAAGCAACAAGAACAAAAATTTTGTAGTTTTTCTCCTATTTAATTTTTGATTTCACATGTAAAAATTCGCCATACCAAAACTCAGTAAAAAAAAGATTTAATCACGTTTATACAGTTGGAACACTTATGATAAGTTATTCAGTAAGTTCCCGACCTATAGCCAGGGCTAAGGAAGAAATACATGAAATACACTGCCAGCTCAGTCAATTCCAGCCAAGGACTGCAGTTTCGTGCTTATTAGCATTCATCAGCCCGGCATAGGAGTGACTGAGCTGGAGGTGGAAAACCTCTTAAGGAAGCCTAGAGTGCTAATTCTGTATTAGCAACCAGTTTGTTTGGCACTCTAGGCTTCCTTAAGGTGTTTTCCTCCTCCAGCTCAGTCACTCCTACGCCGGACTGATGAGTGCTAATAAGCACGAAACGCAGTCCTCGGCTGGAATTGACTGATCTGGCGGTATATTTCATGTACTTATGATAAGGTTCCAGATTTAAAAAGAAAAAAAAAGAATATTTGTTTGGCAGCATATTATAAATGTACTGGGAAGGACTTTTATAACCAGCATTTTTTTTCTTTTTTACTTTCTTCGGACTTAACAAAAGGAATAATGCAAACAACAAATAATTAAAGAAAAATGAAAATAATTTGTAAAAAATTAAAAGGAAAAAAAAAGACTATCACAAACCCTTCTTTTAAAATTATGATGTGCAAGGAATTCTACACAAGATCCAGACAAGAAAACTAATTAAAATACGGACATATACTTGTCTAGCAGAAGCAGTTCAGAACTCTATATTTGATTAAAATAAGAATTTCTTGTCCTAAATTGAGTGACCGACTGGATTTATTGAGCATTTTGCTGTATCTCCAGCTTTTTGTCATACGCTTCTTGCTGTATAATCAAAATACAGTTGAATTCTTTTAATATGACCCGGGTCAATAAGAAACCATGGCTAAAACGTTCTTTTTGTAAGTCAAGTCCAGTTTGTTATTTCCTATTAAGCAAGTTCAACTGCACTAGTAAAAACAAAAACTACACAGAGTAAGCTACATAAGTTGAATCGTATTATGAAACACATGTCTCCAAACACTCACCATTAACTGATTTGAACAAAACATAAATATTATTTCTATGTAGAAGTTTAAAAATAAAGAACATTGTGTTAACAGTAGCAGGACAGGGGTGGGGTGGGTGGGGGGTGGGGAGAGATACAGGTGTGAGCAAGCTATTGTTAGTTAGTGCATTTACAATCCCACTTCCTAAGCTCTTCCTAAACCCACTTTTAACAGAAACAGAAACATTTATTCATTTTTTAACATTGTACTGTGCAACAGTAGTTCTTTTCCTAATTCAGAAAATAATTTGTTGCCATTCATTTCACTGTTATATGGCCTCCAATAGTGCAGCCAGAATTTACCTTTTTCTTGGGGGGGGGGGGTCATATTAGTCTTTGCAAGTATTTGAACAACTGCCTCAGGATTATCAATATGTGTCGAAAACGAAAAGGTGACTTAAAATCTATTTTGGGAAGAAATATAAAAAAAACTTTGCTTTTTTAAGGACATATCACTTACTTTCTATATGGATAAGTAACTTATTTTTGAATTTAATTGGTCTCACAAAAATATCTTACTTTAGGATAGGTTCGAAAAGCACCCAAGTTCACTTTGCCAGCTGAAATTGTTCGAACTGGATCAATCTAAAAAAATAAGAAAAAGAAACATATAAAAGATAATACTTTGATGAAACATATAGCCAAAAAAAACTCCATTTTAATTAACTAAACTTTTGCCATTTTTTCATGCACATCAAATCTTCAAAGGAATATTAAAGTAACTTCATAAATTATTAGCACACATTACCTACAAAACTTAAACTGTCTGCAAGATTATTCAACACACACAAAGAAAAGTACTAAATTTAACCATATTCAGGAATGCAGAATTCTAGAAAATAAAGTTTTCCAGTTTGTTGAAAGTACAAAAATTCAAAACTCATTCAGACATATTCAATATAATAAAGTTACAAGAAACTGAGAAGTAAAACTTTTATGTTATCTTAGAATAGAAACAGCAAACAACAAAAATCAAGATATGAAAACCAGCCTGTTCTTGAAACCTTGATCTTAAAACACCTTTACTTTACAATAATTGCACTCAAGTAGATAAATTATACATTTCCAGTTTTAAATTTCTTTATTTCCCTTCATTTTCATATTTTCCACATTGTTTATTTCTCACTTTCGCACTGTTCATTTAAAAACGGATTGTCAAAGTTTGAATTTTTCAGTTTGCATTGTATAAAAACAAGTTAGTCAAATAAAAAACACAATTATATAACTTAAATCTATTTTGGAAAATAAATATTAGTGGTTCCTAAAGAAGCTATTATTTGCTGTAATTAATGTAAGTTCCTTTTAAAGTATACAATAATGAGAAATTGAGCTATCATCTTTAATTACACAAACTTATGCAAGGTTGCATTACATGAATTGAAAATTAATGCATATGCTAAAGGATAATAGGAAAAAAAATCTACGCTTTGTTTGGATAAAAATTTTAATAACATGCTCAAGTGTGCGCACAGGAATAATATATTTTTAAATAAAACTATTTTAACTAAAACCATTAAACCCTTTTTTTGAGCTTAATTAGCATAACTAATTGCCAAAAAAGTTCATATTAGAATTAGTTTTTTTTTTTTTTTTTTTTTAATACAACTGCACCTGTTCATACTCAAAGTTAAAGAAATGAAATGAAAATTTTAGTAATTATTTTTAAAGAATAAATACTCATTAAAATGTGAAAAAAAAACAACAATAGTTTTAGAAAAAAAAAACTATTATAGTCACTGACTTTCTAAATTACACAGGAATATTAAAAGTGTTGCTCTTTTTCTGCACAAGACATATTATTTTTCCCGAGTGAAATTATTTTTTCTTCAGTTTTAAAAATAGCAAATGGAGCTGCCAAGATCTATCACTAATAAAAGTTTAAGCAATATTATTTTCAGAAGAGGATAGGGGGATTTAAACAACAACCAAAAAAAAAATGCTATTTCTATTTAACTTTCAGATATTTAGCAAAACCTTGTAAGCTGACAGATAATGAATATTTTCAGGACAGTGAAGGATTCTCATCAGAACTTTATGCTTCTGAAACAGAGCAAGAAAGACTCTTCCCTCCCATTTGGGATCCCCTTTTCAAAATGTAGATTTAAGGATATCACAGGTATAAAAGATGGCAAGAACTTTGTTATGTATTACAACACAATTGAGACTGCAAAAAAATTAAATTTTTGGGCACATAATCATGTTTTTTATGTGCCTAGCCCCAAAGATAACAAGAAATAGAAAAAATAATGATAAGGACTTCAGCAAAATAATAAATTCTTCTAAAGTACTTTTTTAAAAAATAAAAGTAAGAAATAAAAATTAGGACATCTTAAGGATTTTGAGGATTGTACGAACCTTGGGCATGATATGCATGTGCACAAGTGAGTACATACATGGGAAAATAAATTGCTGGGTACTGTTCTTACACCTACTTAAGAACCACTGTGATTTAGGACATTTTCTACAACTTTGAGAAATAGGCAAGCTTCATTCTACCCCCTGCCTTTCACAATTGAGGCACTTAGTGTCCAAAAATTAATTAGTTTAAAAAAAAAATCATTTCTACTAATTTTACAAGAGAGACAAAAATATTTCGTGCTTTGTGGACTTGACTTTTATAAAATATTTTGGTTGTTGTTTGAAAAAAAACCTTTAATGAAATTAATTGTTCTTTTTTTTTTTAACTTAGCAGTATTGCCTTTATATTTACAGATAAAAGTAATTTGGATTGAGTAAGTATTTAAATAAATCAGTGTTTTCTTTCTTTTTTTTTTTTTTTAATTTCCACCTAAATTTAAGCAGTATCTCAATTTCATGCCATGTATTAACCTGTACAATCAAAAATGTAAGTTGATTAAGCAATTTATTATAATAATGTTTCCATCTGATGGAGAAGGGTTCATAAATTGTGATCATGATAGTATGTAAAAATATCAAATTATGAACGAAACAGTCACAGAATGAGTTGGTCTCAATACTCAACACCTCATGTTATTATGTTACATTAAATTTTTAAGTGGAATATCATTAATATAAATGAGGTTTAGGAGCATTATGATTAATTTATACAAAAAAAAAAAAAAAAAAAAAAAAAACAATGCTAATAAAGGAAGGAAAAACATACCACTATTGCCACAAAAGGCTCCTGAAACTGCTGGTTTAACATCTGAGTACTAACATCAATACCAGATAGCCAACAACCATACCCAGGATGACTATGATACCAACCAATGACATTTTCCAATCGTCCAACCTACATAAAAGAACAATAATACAAAATATAATAATGTCAAAGTAAAATAATAAATTACATTGTCTCCCTAAAGGCCATCAAATATTTCATTTTTAACAACTTTTGCTTGGACTTTTATAGAACAAATTACCGAAATAAAACTTTTGAGAGCAAAATAAGAAGAAAGCTTCATTGGTTCTATGGATTTCTAAATAAAACCGATATTCTCTTCCTTCATTTCATGTTTTTGAAGATCTGGATCAATATCAAGTTTGAGCGTTTTATGAGTAGATGCATTCAAACTGTCAACAACAACTCTCAAAAAGTGAACATAGAAATCATAATTAAACAACTTAATCCATAACGCACAACACTTAGTTAATATTCGTATCATGCTATACTTTTACATACTATTTCCTACTTTTCAAAACACTTATTTTCAAAAAGTGAACACAAGAAAACGCTTCGGTTTTTTTTTTATCTGCAAAGTAGGAAGTAAATTTAAAAGCAAATTTCAATTTTTGAAAAAAATTTCACTCTAGAAAGAAAAAGACAGAAAAGCAGGAGTTCTTATATGTGTTTTTAAAAATAATTGCAAAATAGTAGTTTTTGGGCATATTTTGACTAAAATAGTAGTTGCCTTCATTTTAAAATAATAGCCTTAGTCGCTTTTCTTGTCGCGTGAATGGCAACTCTGCAACATTGAAACTCTTAAAAGAGAGCACCACTATATCATCCATTTGAAGGTTTGATTAGATAAATTAAGATTACCCAAAAATAAGAATGATGCTTGAATATGACTGCAAAGGATCGACAAAGCTATATTACTTTACAGCTAAATTAACTGACACGATTGCTAAAATTTTAAGCTAGGCAAAAATAATGGACAAATTCATGAGTTATGGAGTAATTCTCAACATTTTCGAACTTCTGCATAATTTTACAAGTCACAATTCTCCTACTGTGATTATACTGTCACCATCCAAAACGTCTTTAATAAATATTTTAGATCAATTTTGTTTTATAAAATTTTTGTAAACTTAACACAGGATTGAATTCATTGAAAATTTTGAGAGACTTATTTTCTTTCACCAACTTGAAGGCAACAGGATCACATTTACGATTGAGTAAGGTTTTGATGATGCTGCAAGTCCTCTACTATAGAGTAAAAAATTAAGAGCTGAAAATGATGGCAAACAAAAAATTAGTAATGTCCAAGCACTTGAATTACATAACAAACAAAAACAGGTGAGTTTCATAGAGGCAGAGATGCGTAAAAAGGTTTGAAATGCATAAAAAATCGGGATTGATACATATAGAACAGCAAAAATGTGTTGCTTTTAAACTATAAAAGTTAGCAAGCTTGTAATTGTTGTATTGCTCCATCAACAAAAGGCTATGATTCCGTTTTATGAGAGTTCTGCTGTCATATACTGCTAAAAATTCATTATAGAATAAAAAAGGAAAAATACAAGCAAAACTGCAAAAAGAGAATAAAATATTGGCATAGCTTAAAAACTACTATAGTGTTCGAATTAATTGGGCAGGGGCCGATCCAGGATTTTTTTTTCGCTACCTATTTTTGTGAAAGTATTGCATCATTCTATTTTTGTGAAAGTTTTTTTTTATCAGCATTGTTTTTTTTTTTTTTTTTGTTTTGAACTTTTAGAGGCATCCTAATTTTTGTAAAAGAGAAGTAGAACAAGTGAAATTTTAGTTCGAAAAGTGTAAATGTCATCTAGTATTATTTTTAACAGGTTTCTTTTTTTGGGGAGGGGGAGCTAAAAACCTAAGAAGTACGAAAAATACCATCGTAATTTCAACTTAATGGGCTATGTACTGTGTACAATATAGGAAATTATGAGAAAAACGGTTTTCCAAAACAGATGTTAAAAGATTGCCATAATATTGCATAAATACACTTTGGTGAGAAACAGCTAAAAATGAGTTAAAATACCACAAAAAGGTTGCTATTTAAGCGATTGTTCATATAAACCTGCTTATAATTTTATTTTATGAGTAAATTTTGTTTTAAAAAGAGAAACAAATTTTATATTTTAAAATGCGAATTTTTGTGAAATTTTCAATGTTTTTGTGAAGCTACTGATTTTTACTTGATTTTTGTGAAAGTACCGATTTCAAAACAAGATTTTTGTGAAGGTACCGAAAAACGGTAGCAAAATCAACCTGTATTGGGCCCTGTTGGGACAAAAATATTTTTGCAGGGACTTTCAACTTGGTTGCCAGTTAGCTCCAGTGGATTCCCTGAATCAATGCTGTGTGTCTTAATGTGATCTGGATGTCAGTTTTGACTGTTTAAAACTAGTCTGGATGAAATATTGGGAACTTTGAAAAATTCTTCAGTTTGTTTCTGTGAGAGGGAAAAGACATTTTCCATTCTTTCATTACAGAGTACGAAATATCCTACAACGCCTAGAGACTTAGAGAGGGGAAAATGCCAAATTGAACTTAACAGGCACAAATCCATGGGGTAAAAAAAAATTTCCTGCAGTTGGTATTGAAAACTCGAAATTTTGAGGACAAATTCTCTTTTAGACAACAGTGTAAGGCCTCCGCTGCAGTACCGAACAATCAATATCAATATCAATAGGCAATAAATACCTCTAAATGTATTGGCTCAGTTCCAGTAGTGTAAACTAACAAACTTTCTTGTAGGTCTAACAATGCTATTTCCGAGTAAGAACTGATCCTATTTTGGAGCTTTTTCTTTTCTCCTTCACATTTACCTTTTCTTCAAGGAAAATATTATTCAGTTAAATGCATTTCTTCAGATGCTCGGAGAATTTTGATTTTCTAATACTAACCACAGAAGTAGTATTTTTTACAGATATAGATGTATGACTATTAAGTATGATTACCTTTGTTAACTTTCTAAGAGTTATATCCTTTTTTCACATGCTAAGATGAACGAATGCAAAACTTAACTTCCTCTTCTCAGAAAAACAATCCTACTCGTCTGGAAAGTGCTGATTCTGTATTAGCTACCAGTTGGTTTGGCACTCTTGGTGAGGTTTGCCACCTCCAGCTCAGTCACTCCTATTCCGGACTGAAGAGTGCTAATAAGCACGAAACTGCAGTCCTCGGCTGGAATTGACAGGGCTTAATGAATAATCTGAAGGATTGTTCAATATTCATAATTTTTCATCCAAACCAGTTTTAATTAATTAAAACTCATATCCAGATCACATTAAGACATAGAAAAGCTTAATGGGACCTGCTGGAACTAACTGGCATGCAACTTGAAATTCTGCAAAATAGCTTTTTCCCAAATAATTCAAACACTATGGTAGTAATATTTATTCTTAAAAATCGCAAAACTAATGGTTGCCATCTCAATACAAACCTGCTTTGCACTTTCTGTATAAGCTGCCATGTACTCATATGCTTGTGCCTGAGCATTCACTCTCGTTTCAGTACCTTCAACAGGCAATGCAAAAGAATCCATAACAATCATTGTTGTAACGTCCACTTTGCCAATAAGCATACCCATAACTTCTAAAGTGCCACCAGAACGTGCATGCATTACCATTTTCAGCAAAGCAAGAGCAGAAATTTTAATATCTTTGAAGAAATGGGGGCTGAAAAGAATAAAGAAAAAATGTCAGCTGGAGTAAGTGTTTACAACAGGGGTAGCTGTTAAATATATACATGGACATTCCCAACATGATATTTTTTTTAAAAAAAGAGAAAACAGTAAAAGAATTATAAGCAGAAATCTTTACTAACATAATTAATCTGAAAATTACTGCAGAACACTTAGTAATGGTAGCAGCTTAGGATAATTCGAGACATTTTGTTTGCCATTTTTTTTATTGTCAATTTTTTTTAACCTGCAACACAACAAGGAAGGGGGTGAAAAGTTTGATGAGTGTATCTGTCTCTGACACCAAAAATTAATAAACCAATTTTGCTTTTCCAGGGGTCTGTCCAGGATTTTTCACAGGGTTCGTTTTTTGTGAAAAATCAAATAATTTTGTGAAAAATCAAATACTTTTGTGAAAAATCAAATAATTTTGCAAAAAAAAAAAAAAAAAAAATTTTTTTTTTTTTTTTGCAAAAACGAAAGTTTAGACTCTTGAGATGGTGGAAACTGCATCATTGACACTTAAAGTTGAGTGTTTTCCCTCTTTTCTGTTGAGAATATCATTCTTTAGTGCTTTTCTAGTATTTGGGGGGGGGGGGACAGAGGCATCGCTCACTGGGAGATGGGCACCCCTCAAGTATCAATATTTATCTACCATTCTACATCATGTTAAATTATACTAGAAATGTTATTTGTATAGTATTTAAAACAACTGTAAGAAAAAAAATTCAGTCAGGGGTTCAGCATTTAAATTTTTAACCCAAGACACTGTTTAAGAGCACAGAGTTTCGTTTAAAACTTATAAATTCCGTGATTTTTACAAAAATAAAAAATATTTTATTTGTTTACTTCTTAACTAAGCGTACTAAACATCAAAAATGCGAAAAATCAGATTCCCATAGCGGATGCAAAGAGATTGCAATCCTCAAAGTGAAGGCATCAAAAGTATAAAAACGGCTTGTAAAATAAATATTTTGGATAAAATTATTTTAGAATTGCATTTTAGAGCCCTATGATAAACATATCATTAATATCTGGACACAGTTGAAGCAAAAATAATAATAATAATAATAAATAAATAAAATAAAAAATAAACGATCAATTCAGCATTTTAATTATTGACTCATAAAAGAAAATGGAATAGGGAAGTTGCAACCTATTAAATGTTCATATTTTGGCTATTGGATATTGTTAATTGACCCTCAAAACTAAAAAATTCACCATCGCCGAATTTTAAAACACCGTGGTTGATTTTTAATGAATTTTTAAAAATCCACGCGCAAAAGTGCGCTCTTCTGAAACGTCACGAGCCTACGTCACAGGGCGCGAATGGGCAGTCTTCCGCCGAAGATCCCCTGTTTTCGCTAGGGACATTTTGTGCGCGCTGATATTTTTATTTTTTAGAAATTCAATAATCCTTTTGAACACACTATGGAGACCGGATTCGTTAAAGCACAATCTAAATAATCTTCCTCATGTAACATCAATAATGATATTCGAATATTTCCGAGAGGATGAGAGGTGTAATGTTCCAGAAACGCGAGGAGTAATAAGCGAGGAGATAAGCCTTTTACGTTTCATCTTCGAAGTCGAATGCGTGACCTTCGGCTTCTCCCCTATCGGAAGAGCGCATGACGTCACTTCCTATGCCATTTGACGTCACAAGAGCTTGAACTTTAAAAATTAATTTAAAAAAAAACTACTTATCGTATCGCAAAATTTTTTTCGCCTATGATGTTCATACATGTTACTCTATCACGTAAAAATAAAATTGAAAAATCGAAAACTTCCCTATTCTGCTTTAAAAACCTGAAGCTTTTTGTTACAAAAATAAAGAACCCTTTTCGTTTATTTGCATCCTAATAAAGCGAAGTTAGATTGAAAAAAGAATGAAATATGATTTTCATATCGGATGTAAAAAGATTTCGTTTTTCAAAATGTAGGCATCTATAGAAAAAAAAAGAAGGTAAATAAAAGAGTTTATTTTAAGTTAATTATCCTTTTTAGCATCGAAAAATCAAACCCATATAACTTTCTCCCAAAATAACAATTTAATATCGCACCGCCAGACGCTAAGTGGCTATAAACAGTTAAACATCGCCCTGCTAGACGATGACGCAAAGTGGTGATTAGTTTGAATTTGGTAACCCTATCTGAAGCGATCACCCCCCCCCCCCCCTTACTACCCTTTGCAGTTCTAAGTTCATTTCGCTGTATATTATTGATTATTAAATCATGAGTGGGGAGAAAAGTGCTTACTACTCCTATTCAGAGAATGTTGACGCTTTTTTAAAGAAGTTTACAACAACACTGCTGCATAAAACAAACAAACAAAATTATAAACCAAACTGACTTTCAGTTGTTAATTTCTTTCAAAGAAACCAACAACAGGCATTATATTTATTTGGCCGTAGTAATTATTTATGGCTTGCAGGAGCATCACAAGAGTGCCGATTTTTTTTTTCTTTTGCGAAATTAGCTGATTTTGTATAAGTTGATTCCTCTAATTTAACTTTAAAAAAGGTTCCAACCATTATCGTTTTTATACAGGAAATATGCTGTATTATTTTAATCTGAGATTTGCTCTTTCAATAAACAATTTGTGAAAGATCCGTTTTGGTTTATCAGAATTTTGTGAAGGGTCCGTTTTGGTTGATTGGATTTTTGTGAAAGGTCTGTTTTGGTTGATTGGATTTCTGTGAAAGGTCCGTTTTGGTTGATCGGATTTTTTTGAAGGGTCCGTTAACGGACCCAAATTTGCTCTTGCCAGACCCATGTTTTCTTATCAGGGATAAATGAAGACATGGGCCCAAGACACCAAATTAGTAGCTTCAATATCAAAGATTGAATTAATTTCATATATCACATTCCCCAGAGCAGAATACTACTAAATTTACGACGTACATTACAGAACAGATGCCTGAGCTGCAGAACAATTCTGTTCAAATGTGAGAGAAAAACTAAGACAAATTTTCTGCATAAAGTCTAGATTTCTGCAGAAACTGCAGATTTTCTACAAATGTCTTCCAACTCAAGATAGAATTTTGCAGAAATGCAGCACATTTCTTTAAATTAGAAGAAAATCTAAAATTCTAGCAAATCAAGATATATCGTGTGGAAAGCTTACGAAAAATGTTGAATTCGATAAGTAATTTGCCCAACCTTCATGAACAGGTCTTGGCGATTAGAAGTATTCATTAAATAATCTTATATATTTAAACGAGCAATTTTTGTGGGTGTGTGCCTATGTACATATATTTATATTTCGTATATGGGAAGCGGCTCTAACAATTTGGATGAAATTTTGGATTAAATTGTAGTTGTACTATTTTCAATTAAAAATTTCCATGCCGAAGATAACGTATAAATGAAAGCTTAAATCTTTTTCTTACTCTCTATCCCAAGGTTTGGCGGTGAGTATATCTTGCTGCGTTTTCTTGTCGTAACAATAAATGTCATCAATACTTTGGATACTTTCCATATTGTTGGCCATTTCCCACGTTCTCTGAGCCATATTAGCATCCATGATTTTTTATAAGTTCCTCAGATTCACAACGCAAATAATAGATTACATACAAATCTGTATTAAAAGAAACTGTTAAAAATGGATTCGAGTACGAAAACGAAAACAAACCAAAATCAGTTACAGCTGCAGTGAAATGAACATGTTTAGCAATTCAACACTTGATTCAAAGGAAAACAAGATTTCTGTGATTGAAATCAACGAAAGCTTCACTCAAAACTTAAATGCTCTTTCATCTAATAATTATTTAAATTTTCATGTTGAAGATCATACAAAAGAAAAGAAATAAAAGCAAATTAAAAACGATTTTCTATTTAACTGTAACTGATTCAAATCTTGTTGATGTTGATTGTTGACGTTCGGTTAGAGACCGAAAAAGATTCTGAAAGTGTCAGGGTGAAATAGTGCAGTGCAATATTTTCGCTTTTCTGTATGATTTTCTTATCGTTCATGCTGCCATCTAGTGGATAAATGTATGAGTATCGATAAATAATTATTATAAAAATAAGGTTGCAAAGCCCTTTTAATGGAGGTCCTCCTTCTTTCTTTTTTTTAGTATTCATTTATTCTTTATAATTAGCAAAAATATAAATATTCGAACAATTAAAAAGGCTAATAATTTTGTTTACGGTGGAAAAAAATGAAAAAATACTTTTTCATTTACATGCATGATTATTTACATTAGATAGTGCAATCTTATAAAGGAAAGAGAAGAAGAATGCATTATTTTTGGCTACTCTTGGTATAAATGGGTGAATAAATAAATTTTCAAATTCAGTAATATTTTAACATGATAAAATTCAAATCGCCTGCAATTGTTAGTAATAGTAAAATTATTCAAATGGACAAGAATAAGGTAGAGCATTATTAAAGGTTTTTTTTTTTCATTTGCGTTATTCTGAATAAGTAAGTATATTGCGCATTCACATGAAATAGACTTAATGTATGTACTAGCTACGATTCATGAAAACAGTAATTTAAAATTGGACGAAAAAATTGCAAACATTGAACGTTCTTGGGAATTGGTATTTGATACATTTGGAGGATGTAAAATTAATCTTCTGAACAAAAAAGTTCATGAAACCTCAACTGATAAAAGTATTCAGTCAACTTCGCTAAAAAGTATTTTAGAAATGAAAAAAAAAAGCATTAATAGAATTATTTTCTTTCTATTCATTTACTTTTTACAATTATCATTCATATGAATTAATGCCAGGTGAAAAATAACTTCTTACAATAGAATAAAAGTTATTAAATTAGTTTGTTGATAATCATATTTTTAAAAAATGAAAATGGTGCTGAAAAATGTCTGTTAATTAAAAGTGAACAACGAAAACTTTTGAATGAAAAAAAAAAAAAAACAACTCAAATTCGTTTACAGCAAATTTAATGATGAACATATCAGTTAAAAATATGAGTTTCAGTTTTACATCAACTACAGACAAAAGCACTCAAATATTTTGCTGTGCAAGACTCTCATATGTGAAACACATTTTCTATGTTGAAATTCTATATGCAAATAGTTTGTGATAATGATAAAAGTTAGAAATGACTACTTAACATCAGGGATTGTGATTTTTTAATTTTTTTTAAATCAAAAAATTCGAATTTTTTTATTCAGATTTTTTTTCAGTCTTGAAACATTTGTAGATATCAATTATCATTATTGATCTTTTAGTGCAAGTCCAGAAGCATAGTTCATAGTAAATTTTTATCATAAAATGTTTGTACATTGTGCATAGCAATCTAGAATTTTTTCTAAGTCCCTTCTCTCCCCTTTTTCACGCAGTTTTCAAACAGAATTTTCTCTTTTTATAAAAAGAAAACTGTCACACTTGATAATAGAAGTTTTACAATGACAATTAGAAATCCTTTCGTACAAATTTCGTTACTACTAGGTTTCAACTCTAACTGGTCTGCCCCCCCCCCCTTCCCCAGCTACTACCACCAATCATTCATTTATACTTCTATGCTACTATATTTCCTACAATTATAATTTTTATACTTTTTTCAAGATAAATTCTTAAAATTTGACAATTTTCTATGCTTATCAGCTCAGAGTCGACTAAAGTTCTGAAATAAATCCAATTGGGGTGAATAAGGCAATTGTTAGTTAATTAATGAATGAATACTTAAAATGATTGAATAAGTAAACGAATTGAACTATGTCACTTTGCTCAGCATGCACTTGACTAATTTAAGAAAACGTTAAAAAAAAAGTTCTTGACTGACAGCAAAATATTAAAATATGAGCACTATTTTTTATAATGCTAATTGTTATCATTTTTTAATGCTCAATGTGTTCATAATTTGGAACAGTACAACGCTTTCGATTTTGTTAATACTTATTGTTAACTGCTTGACAATCTTACTTAATATTAAGCAGTGTTCGTTGATTTAAATCAGCTTGATTTAAGTTATGATTAAAATCATGATTTTAAGTAATTTAGAAAAAAAAAACCCGTTGATTTGAATCAAGAAATTGTTTTAACAAAAATCATCGATTAAAATCAGTTGATTTTATTTTTATTAATTAAATTTGAATTTTTAGAATGTATTGCTCTAATATTTAACTGCAATGCATTATACAATCTTAACTTCAACTGGCTAAACTACATAGATTATTCTTGCAATATTGCTTCTATTCCAAAATTACACTTCGGAAAAAAGTATATATAAAAAATTGCATTTTTTCTTATACACCATGACTTTAAGTAAAGTAATTAAGTAAACTTATTAAGTAAAGTAATTGTTTAACACATCATTTTACACTAAAAATGTACATGATGATGGAAACCTTATCATTAAGCCAGGGGTGCCCACCAAGGGGAGGGGAAGGGTCATGCCGCAGACGGATCCATTGGAATTTGTATGGGGGTTGTTTTTAGGAGTATTTTTCTCAATTTTGGGGAGCTCTTGATAAGGGGGGGGGGGAGACACTTCGTGACATTTAGGGGGTGTGTGCTCTTTCCCTTTAGGATGAGGGGCACCCCTGATTAAGCAAAGCGTCAAACAAAATCGCATCTTATCTAAACGTTATAACCTATTTATGAATCTTAAGAATTTATTGAATATTTAGAGAACTAATGCTAATTTTGAGAGTAAACTAAAAAAGGTTCATCAGTTCAGATTGGTTTATAATCAAGTTTTAACAATTGCCTTATTCACCCCAATTAAGTCTATTTCAGAACTTTTGTCGACTCTAAAAGCTGATAAACATAGAAAACTGCCAAATTTTAAGATTTTTTCTTCTAAAAAATATGAAACATATAATAATAGGAAATAGGGGTACCACTGTTTCCTAGAAGTATATAGTTGAAAGATTGGTGATAGTAGCTGGGGGAAGGGGGGGGGCAGAGCAGCTAGATTTGAAACCTAGTGGTTGATAGTCAAAATTTGTTCTGAAGGTTTTCTAAATTGTCATTGTAAAACTTCTATCATCATGTGTGACAGTTTTCAGTTTAAAAAAAGAGAAAATTATACTTGAAAACTGTTTGAAAAAAGGGGGAGAAGAGACTGGGGGAGAAATTGCAGATTACTATGCACAATGTACATGTACAGACAATTTATGATAAAAATTTATTATGGACAATGCCTCTCGACTTGCCCCAAAAGATCAAAATAAAAATTCTATGAAGCTTTTTTAAATTTTAAACGCTAAATTTATATTGAATCATACAGTATTTGTGTTAAAACTAGTCTACTTATACCTATTATTCAAACATAGCTACTGCCATGAAATGAAAATAGCTAAAAAGTTGCTGTTTCATCTATTGTGTGGGAAATATATTATGTTTTTAAATGTGTAAAGTAGGGTTGGAGGGGGTAAGTGGGACGCCTTTTGAGAATAGTTCGTTTTTGAAACCTTATGCATAAGTTTTGAAGCAAAAAATTTTAAACTTATTGTCTTATTTTATCTTATATGTTATTAATAAACAAAAGTTCTTCATTATTTTCTAAAATAATATGCTTTAAATATTCTTAACGATTATATTTTTTAAAAAATCGGATGGGGCTTCCAACTTACCCCATAGTAAGGGCAGGGCCGGCTCTAGTAGTTCTGTCGCCCTAGGCGACATTGACTAGTGCCGCACCCCAATCACCCCCATTGAATAATAACAATCATAATATAAAATAATAATATGGGTTTTGTATATCCAATCTGTGGTACACACTTTAAGTTGTCTTTTTCATTAATAAAATAGTGCGTCTTATATCACTGAAACGGATGTTAATATTTTCAAAAGACTTTTAAACCACGCAATTTGCTGCCTCTAAAACTAAATTAAATTTTTAGTTATATTCCGAACTATGCTTTGCATGTCCAAGCACTGATACACTCTTAATTATTTGTACTTTTACCCTTGAAGCCATGAATCTTATAGCGCTGGAACAGATTTTCATACTTCGAAATTTGCCGCCCCTAAAATCTGCCACCCTAGGCGGCCGCCTACCCCAGGAGCCGGGCGTGAGTAAGGGGTAAGTGGGTTACCCCCTTTATTTTAAATTTAAATAAAGCATATCTAAAAATGCGGTGCGGTACATTTTTAGTGTGAATTATTTTTTTGACATTTATAAGATATCGACTGTCTTTTAAATCTGTATCACCGAAAATATTAAAACGAAAAGCAAAGCAATTTTATTTGAAATTTATTGAAAGTCTATAGGGACATATGTTTTCCTTTTACATATAAAGGTGTGTTTAATCAGTTGATTAAGATCAATTTGAGTAAATTTGCCAAAATCATAAGTTAAAAAAAATATTGGAAACACTAAATGACTGCGTCTTTGTAAAAAAGAACCATTATCGTTTCATCCTCAGTAATTTTCCCAACATCTTCTGCACAATGCCAATAAAAAGTGTCACTATTTCTATTCGTTCTTGAAAATTCAACATTATTTTAATTTGTAACATCAACTTCCAACATTAGACCTACTTAAATCGAACGTTTCACAAATACGTAATCACCAGCTTTAACAGTTTTTAGCTCAGCTATCAATTCCAGGGCCGTATCCAGAGGGGGGGGGGGACCTGACTGGCCCGCCCCCCCCCCTGAAACCCGAAATGTTTTGTACCATAAAACAGAAGGTTTTTTTTTTTTAATTCCTAATGTCAGAAAAGGAAAATAACAAAGTTTTTTTTTTATTCTTAATTTTGCTACTATTCAAAATTTATAATATTGTACCGGATTCGGTGCGACTTCCACTTTCTTGAAATGAAAACACAGTTCTTGATAAAAACACAGGAAATTTATTTACACTATGTACAGGAAAGATCTTCAACAACTGCGAAATTATTCATCAGCAATTAAGCAATTAGCACACAACACCGTAAACTCAACGTTTACACACGTATTTACTTCCAAATACGAAAACAACACAGCGAAATGCCTCGCTATAAACAGAGCTAATACACACTCAGCGCAAATTCTCAATCGAAACTAACTGTTTATCCATCGCTAACGGCTTAAATACACCGAAAGAAATCTCTCAAATATTCCACACGCTTCCAGAAATGCGTAGACCGTTTTACAACTACACTTCCATTGATAAAATCAGTGAATGAAATAAGAAAAAAAGAATAGGGGGTTGTATACTTTAGCCATATGTTAAGGGGTTGTATATTCATTACGGGAAACTATTTACAGGTTACGTTACTACAATAATTACTATTTACAGAATTTGTAACATTGCCCCCTTCCCAAGGACTGCACGTCCCGGGCAGTACAATCCCCAGAAAGGGTGCCAAACTTCTATCACAAGTTTACAAATATACACATTAATTAATAACTAACAGATACAGAAAACACAATAATAACAAGAAATATTACTAAACATTAAAAGCAAAAATTATCTACCACTTTTATGTTATCAACCATGGTTGTTTACGTAATACTCATGAACTATGGCCATAGTATGGGGCTAACCGATCATAATGTACAACCCTAGGTTTTGCATTAGGTGATTTTTGGATCCTCACTACGACGTCATTTAGTCGGTTAACGACTTTGTAGGGTCCATCCCAATGCGACTGCAATTTGGGTGAAAGACCTTTCCGTCGGATGGGATTCCATAACCAAACCTTGTCACCTTCGTTGAATTCATGTCCAGTAGACCTTGTGTCGTATCGGGTCTTCATCTTCTCCGCCGCGATGTTGATTCGCTCTCGTGCGAAGTTATGAACGTCTTCCAACCGGGCCTGGAGATCCTGGATGTACTCCTCAGGCGATGAAGGCGCATCCGGAGGACGACCGAAGACGAGATCAAGAGGTAGCCGAAGCTCTCGTCCGAAGAGCATCTGAGATGGGGCATATCCGGTAGTCTCGTGGACAGCACTGCGGTAGGCCAGCAGGAACAAAGGTAGCTTCTTGTCCCAATCCTGTTGATTTCTGGATACCATAAGTGAGAGATTATTCAGGATTGTGCGGTTAAATCTCTCCACCATGCCGTCCGATTGTGGGTGTAGTGGTGTTGTCCTAGTTTTCTCAATTCCGAAAATTTGACATAGGCCCTTAAACACAGCAGAGATGAAATTCCTCCCTTGATCGGAATGAATCTGCAAAGGTGTTCCGTATCTCGAGATTCAATGTTGGACTAGAGTCTCTGCTACGGTAGTAGCCTCTTGATCTGGAATGGGATATGCTTCCGGCCATTTGGTGAAGTAGTCGATGGAAACAAGAATGTATTTGTTCCCATCAGCAGTTCTTGGTAGAGGACCCAGGATGTCGATCCCAATTCGTTCGAAAGGAGCTCCAACGTTGTACAGATGTAGCTTCCCTCTGCTTCTTTTCTTCGGTCCTTTACGAGCAGCACAGGCGTCACAAGAATGGCACCACTTCTCCACGTCATCCTTCGCCTTGCTCCAGAAGAAGCGCTCCCGAACTTTATTGAGAGTTTTCAAGACACCAAAATGTCCTCCAGTCGCACTACTATGTATTTCTTTCAGAACATCTGAAATCCTGGATCGAGGAAGTAGTAACTGCCACCTAGATGTCTTGCCGTCGTCAGATTCCCATTTCCGGTGTAGCACGCCGTTCCGTAAATGGAGTGAGTTCCATAAAGCCCAGTATCTTTTTGTTGCAGGACTGAAGATGGAAACGTCCTGCCAGCTAGGGCGTCGACTGTCACTTTCCATGAACTCTAAAATTGGTTTTATGTCGGGGTCTTCAAGTTGATCTTTTCGAACTTGGTCATCACTCCATGGATCAGGTTCTGATGATGTTGGAGTCACTGTCACCTGATAGGCGGTAGGGCTAGTCGTTCCATACTGTTTCTCGATTCGGGAACAATAGTGGCAGTTCTCAGGACAGGGTCTCCTTGATAAAGCGTCAGCATTACCGTGAGATAACCCTTTTCGATGCTTGATCTCCATGTCATATTTCTGGAGCCGCTGTATCCATCTGGCTATCTGGCCTTCTGGATTCTTGAAGTTCAAAAGCCAAGTTAACGAGGCATGATCTGTCCGAAGCAGAAATTTTCGGCCGTAGAGGTAATGATGGAAGTGTTCTACAGCTTTCACTATGGCCAGTAACTCCTTTCTGGTGACGCAGTAATTTCGCTCCGACTTTGATAAGCATTTGCTCCAGTAAGCGATGACATGTTCATTTCCGTCAATTTCTTGGGATAAAACAGCTCCAATTCCCCCATTGCTCGCATCAGTGTCCAGGATGAAGGGTTTTTCAGGCTGAGGATAGGCGAGGATAGGCGTTGATGTTAAAGCCTCCTTCAGTCGTAGAAATGCATCTTCGCATTCTTTGGACCATTCAAACTTTTGCTTGATCTCCGTCAGCTTATGCAAAGGTCGTGCAATGTTGGAAAAACCCTTCACAAACTTCCTATAGTACGTGCAGAGCCCCAGGAAACTTCGCAGCTGATGGATGTTTTCGGGACGACTCCAACTCTTGACCGCAGATACCTTCTCTGGATCGGTTTGCACACCCTCAGAAGAGATGATGTGACCAAGATAGTTCACTTCCCGGCGGAACAAATTACATTTGGACGGGCTTAACTTCAGATTGGCTTCCTTAAGCCTTTGCAGCACCTTCCTAAGATTTGCCAGATGTTCTTCAAAGCTGCGTCCCACGATGATGATATCGTCTAAGTAGACCAGACAGGATTCGTAAGAGAGTCCTCTTAATACTGTCTCCATAAGACGCTCGAACGTAGCTGGTGCATTGCAGAGGCCGAAGGGCATCACTTTAAACTGCCATAAGCCTTGTCCAGTTGTAAACGCTGTCTTCTCTCGGTCATCAGGGTGTATCTCAACCTGCCAGTAGCCGCTCTTCAAGTCCAGGGTCGAAAACCACTTGTGTCCGGAAAGAGTGTCCAAGGTGTCGTCTATCCGTGGAAGAGGGTAACTGTCTTTCTTGGTGATTTCATTCAGCCGTCGGTAATCGACACAAAATCTGGTGGAGCCATCTTTCTTTCGGACCAAGACGATGGGAGAGGCCCAAGGACTGGATGACGGTTCGATTACATCATTCTCCTTCATCTCTTTCAGGAGGGTCTCGACCTCTTCCTTCTTGGCGAACGGTAGTCGTCTTGGATGCTGTTTAATAGGGGGGTGTTCTCCAGTGTAGATCCTATGCTGCTTTAAATTCGTACGGCCAACATCCTCCGATGTAGATGAAAACAGATGCTTGAAGTCATCCACCAATTGTTCCGCAGCAGTTCTTTGATCTTTCGATAACGGCGCACTCCCAATTAACTTCGATGTCAAGGACTCGGAAGACACAGCCTCAGGGGAATTGATTCTTCTAATGATGCAGTTTACTGGAGTACAAGTTGCCAACACTTCACCTTTTCGGATATTCCTTGGCCTTTCACTCACGTTGGCGACTCTCACAGGAATTATATCCTTAGAAAGGTCCACAAGCGTAGATGCTACCAGCACTCCTTTTAGGTTATTGTTTAAGTTGGGGGATTCAATGAGTCCAAATCGAAAACTATTGCTTTCTTCAATGGAGCCGGGTATTAATGATTCTGACCTTGAGGGAATTGACAAATCTGTTTGGGCAATTATTTGATGAGCGGATTTTACATCACTTTCTGCGGGAAAGACTGCTATGTCTTCTCTCGTCGAGTGCAGCTCGTTAGTCTTGAAGTCGAGGTTGAAGTCATACTTCTTTAAAAAGTCCAATCCGAGAATGAAGGGGTCTGTGATAGCAGCAACGAATGCCGTATGATGGTAAGTGGCATTTCCAAACACAATTTCTAAGTTTACTTTACCTTCAATCTCGATCTTGTCACCTGTCACAGTTTGGAGGGTAACACAGGGCGGCGTCCATAGAATGTTGAGTCCAAATTGACGAGCCACATCTGTTCTAATGATTGTAACATTGGCTCCAGTGTCAATAATCAGTTCGCAGGGAAACCCGTTCACGTATGCGCAAACAAACAGTCCATTACTGCCGCCACTCGTCGATGAAATCTGGAAAACTTTAAGATGGGGCTCATTCCAATTTGGCGACCTCCGCCCCGCGAGATTGCCATGGCTTAGTTTTCCTGGACCTGGGAGGGAGAGGCGCTCTTCCCTCTGGTTTCTTGGCGAGCTTCACAGTTTCTTCGTTAAAGACCCTCGCCGCCACATTTCCAGCACTTAAGTGATTGTCCATTTTGGTACTTGGGAGCCGAAGTCCTTTTGAGGAGTCCTGCAATTTCTTTTATTTGCTTTTCCAGTTCAGCAAAGCGTGACGAAACCGGATCAGACTCATCAGTTTTCACGCCGCGGACTGAATGGCGATCTTTGCGGGTTGCTTGCTGGGCGGCCTCCAACTTCATCGCATACACAACAGCAGAACTCAGGTCTTTGACATCCGCCATCCGTAGAGCTTTCTGGATTTCCGGATCTCGAACCCCGTCGATGTAGTAGTTGAGTGCCAGGTTGTCCCGAACATCCGCAGGACAGTCGCAAAAAGCAAGATGAGACAGTCTCTCGATGTCCGCCGCGAGCTCTTGCAGGGTTTCCCCGGTTTTCTGGAAACGGGACTTCAACTGGAGTCGGCTGAAATCTTTCTGGCACTTCTCACCGAAGCGAAGCTCCAACGCAGATGTGAGGGCGGCGAAATCCAGGCGCTGGCCGTCCGGAAGGGTCTGAAGAATGTCCGCTGCATCACCTCTCAGGGATGCTGCAAGATGGCAGGCCTTGGTAGCAGAGTCCCATCCGTTCGCTTCCGCCACTATCATGAACTGAGTTTTGTAAACCTGCCACGAAGTTTTCCCATCAGAGGTGGCAAGTTTAATGGACGGTCGAGCAACCGATGTGGGAGCGCCAAACTGTACAGAGCTGCTTTCCGCGGTCGCCAATCTCCTTTCCAGGTCTTTAAAGATGTCTTCTTTAAGTTGATGAAATTTTCTATCTTCTTCTTCCAGTTTATTTTCTACAGCATTGCATCGGCCTTCAACGGAACTTAATTTTTCTTCAAATTTCTCTTCGATTTTATTTTCCACTGCGATGAATCGGCCTTCAACTGCCTCAAACTTTCCTTCAATAGCATCAACTCGATGCTCTATCTCATTAAATTTATTTTCCATCACAGTCTTTACCGAAGTAAGATCGTTTTTAATTTCCTCTTGGTTAGAAACTAGGTCATTTTTCAGCACCGTTAAATCACTTTTCAATTGGTTTTGATTAGCCGCCATATCATTCTTTAATTGTTCTTGATTAGCTGCCATATCATTTTTTAATTGTTCTTGATTAGCTGTAAAACTTGCAGTCAAGTCACTTTTTAATTGTTCTTGATTAGCTGTAAAACTTGCAGTCAAGTCACTTTTTAATTGTTCTTGATTAGTAGCCATACCACTCTTCACAGAGGTGATTGCGTCAAGAAGTTGTTTTAATTGTTCATCCATTGCGCGAGTAATCACCATAAAAAATAAAGTCCTAATTCAAAAAAAGTCTTTATGAAAAAATGTCCAAAGTCACACTTACTCCAAGAAAGTCCAGAAGAAGCCCCACGTTGGGCGCCAAATTGTACCGGATTCGGTGCGACTTCCACTTTCTTGAAATGAAAACACAGTTCTTGATAAAAACACAGGAAATTTATTTACACTATGTACAGGAAAGATCTTCAACAACTACGAAATTATTCATCAGCAATTAAGCAATTAGCACACAACACCGTAAACTCAACGTTTACACACGTATTTACTTCCAAATACGAAAACAACACAGCGAAATGCCTCGCTATAAACAGAGCTAATACACACTCAGCGCAAATTCTCAATCGAAACTAACTGTTTATCCATCGCTAACGGCTTAAATACACCGAAAGAAATCTCTCAAATATTCCACACGCTTCCAGAAATGCGTAGACCGTTTTACAACTACACTTCCATTGATAAAATCAGTGAATGAAATAAGAAAAAAAAGAATAGGGGGTTGTATACTTTAGCCATATGTTAAGGGGTTGTATATTCATTACGGGAAACTATTTACAGGTTACGTTACTACAATAATTACTATTTACAGAATTTGTAACAATATTTTGCAGAAATACAGAAAAAGCAGTTCTAGTTCTCATTAGCAGCAAGGCACACTTCAAATTTAGACCTTTAATTAGGACTTCCTGCTCTCTTTCCCAATTCAATTCAGGGCAGTCCAGGGTTAAGGCAGGCCCTTTGTCAGTTCGGTAAACTTTTCAAGTCTACCGAACTGACTTCTGTGCACTTCCTCCTCCAGGGGCGTGCACAGAAATTTTGGGGCTGTCACAAATGCTTTTTTCTTGGGCCCCCTCCATATTGTTTACCCATATTTTCAACCCTAGGTTTAAAAATATTGGGCCCCATTTAGGCTCGGGCCCGGGCCAACAGGTGTTCCTTCTCCCCTCTGTGCACGACCCTGCCCTCCTCCCCCTAAAACTCTTATAAAACTTACACTGTACTGATTTCGAGCCGGGGACTCCCCAAAGGCTGGGCCCCTAGTTTCCGATTAGGCGAGTATCTTGTTACCAAGATGAGCCAAATTCAGCTCCTTGATACATCTTGAGTAAAAAATGCAAAAATCACGATTTTCACGTTTTTGCACCATAATTTTCAAGATCATTTTTGTGACTTATATGTTTCTTGTCTTGCATTTATTTAATGCCGAATTCAGTATCATGGAACATGGAAGTTCTTTTGTTATTGCTTGTTTTTTTTTTTCCTTACTTCTACTGCATACTGTTAATACCTTTATTATGAGAAAAAAAAAAAAAAAACACTTACTCTACTCTCTTTCATTTTCTGCACTACTTGTGATTGAAAAAAAAAGTTTGTTTCGAGAAATATTTCGTTGCATTTATTTTGAACTTAAAACGGGTGTGTTTTACAAAGTTATAATCATTTTGTAAGACTGTGCAATCAACTTTTGAAAAGTGCAGAGCTTCAAATAATTTCACCTGTTCGAGAGTCTTTGAAAATTATTTAAGTTTTTGAAATTCCTTGAAAAGTTCTTCAATTTTGTATTTTATCAAGAAAATAAAGTATGAATTGTCCAAATGGCCAGAATATTATTCTTCCGTTCTTATTTTCTGAATGTCTACACCATTTCTTTTAAACTATTTTGTACAATTTTCATATTGTAGGGCATTTACTGAAAAAAAAAAAAAAAAAATGGGGTTAGAGGGAGTGATCAAAAGCAAACTTCACTAAAAGCCGATATGAGCAGATGACGAAGTGCTTCTCTTTTCTCCTCTCTCGTTTTTCCTCTCTGTCCATTAAGTTCCATGATTTGTCGAGCAAGCAATTTTTATTTTGTTTGATCTTGATTTGCAAAAGAATGTATAACTTTTAAAAGACTTTGTTTGCCTGGTTTTTTTTTTTTTTTTTTCATATTTTTGTAGTCTCAATTACCTAATATAAGGCCTCAAAATACAGATTTTTTTTTTTCGAAAATTTCTCGGGGGAAAAACCCCCGGACCCGCTGAAATTATGGTTGTTCTACATCCGACTTAAAGGGACACTCTCCTGTTATCCTTACCACTACAAGGTGAATAAGAAAAATAATAAGAAATTAAAATAACAACGTCCAAACAGTGGAATCATTAAAAATCGAGACAAAAAGTCTTCTATGTTAACATTTTTATGCGTTTGTTGTGTCTATATATACTATATGTGTGTGTGTGTGTGTGTTAGGGCAATGTGCTAATCCGGGCCCCTCCCGAAAAAAATTTCTGGATACGGCCTTGATCAATTCCTATACTAAGTCGTCATAGTTGTCTTGTATTTCGCCAATACAAATACTTAATCAGAGTTGCTCTTTATTTTGAAATTCCCATTATTATAGGAGGACCCTATCCCATAGTGAGGGGGTAAGTATAATACACACTTACAACGTATAGCAAAAATGTACGGGGTAAGTGGGACCCCTCATCTTAAACACTTATTAATAATATTTTATTCAAAATTTCTTGTTGCTGTATGAACTTTAAGTTATACTATACGTGAAAAATTAATTATCATAAAAATAACAAAAACAAACCTGGAAACACTTCTTTGAAAAATGTTGCTTGAACTCGCAAAAAATTTTTTTTCCAGATTTTTTTTTTTTTTTTTTTTGACTAAGTGCTATGATTTAGAAAAATTTCACAAATCCCAAATATGTGCTTAACCAATTACTGTGATGAAATTTAACATGATCTCTGCAAAAGAGTTTGAAAGAGTTGAAGAGAGTTTGAAGAGTTGTTTATCCCTATTTCAGTTTTAGAGGGCTGACCCACTTACCGCAGTGACCCATGTCCCCCAACCAACCCTAATATACAAATGTTTCAAGATTTAAAAAAATCTGAATGAAAAAATCCGAGTTTTTTGATTCAAAAGGAAAATTAAAAAAATCACAAACCCTGATGTTAAGTAGTCATTTCTAATAACCTTTATCATTATTACAATAAAACTATTTTCATATAGAATTTTAACATAGAAAAAGTTTCACATATGAGCGTCTTGCAGACTAAAATGTTTGAGGGCTTTTTTTTTTTGTATTTGATGTAAAACTGAAACCCATATTTTAAACTGATATGTTCATCATTAAATTTGTTGTAAACGAATTTGAATTTTTTTTTTCCAATTAAAAATTTTCGTAGCTCACTTTTAATTTCACTTTTAATTAACTGACATTTTTTCAGCACCCTTTTCACTATTTAAAGATATGATTATCAAAAAACTAGTTTAATAACTTTTATTCTACTGTACATAGTTATTTTTCACCTGGCATTAATTAATAATGAATACTAAGTGTAAAAAGTAAATGAACAGGAAGAAAATAATTTCATCAATGCTTTTTTTATTCATTTCTAAAATATTTTTTTACCGAAGTTTATTGAGTACTTTCATCAGTTGAGGTTACATTATTTTTTTTTGTTCAGAGGAATTATTTTACATCCTCCAAATGTAACAAATACCAATTCCCAAGAACGTCCAATGTTTGTCGTCCAATTTTAAATTACTCATTTTATGAATCGTAGCTTTTACATATCATAAGTCCATTTCATGCAAATGCACAATGTATTTATTCAGAATAACCCAAATGAAAAAACGCTTAATAATACTACTTTATTCCTGTCCCTTTGAATAATTTTATTATTACTAACAATTACAGGCAATTTGAATTTTATCATGTTTATATATTAATAAATTTGAAAATTTATTTATTCACCCATTTACACCAAGTGTAACCAAAAATAATACATTCTTCTTCTCTTTTCTTTATAAGATTGCACTAAAGTAAATAATTATGTATGTAAATGAAAAAGTCTATTTTTCATTTTTTTAAATCATAAACGCTAAATGTAACCTTTTTAATTCTTCAAATATTTATATTTTGGCTAATTATAAAGAATAAATGAATACGGAACAAAAAAGAAGACAACTTAAGGACTTTGCAACCTTATTTTATAATTAATATTGCTTGATACTCATACATCTGTTCACTAGATGGCAGCATGAACGATAAGAAATTCAAGTAGAAAAACGAAGATATTGCACTATTTCATCCTGACGCTTTCGGTCCGTAACCGAACGTGATTGTTGATGTTTCACTTTTCATTTTTTGGAGTTCAAAAGTTTCAGTTGAAATTGAAGCTCTTTTTTTTAAATTTAAAATGTCGCTAATAATTAAAATTTTATAGCTTCAACTTTTTCGTCAAAAAAGGCATGCTTTCCATAATTTTGGAGGAGAAAAACAAATTTTGTCAGTGTTAAAAATTTTCTTTAAAATCTTCTTTTTTTTTTTTTTTTTTTAACTTTTCGAGATTAGCATTTAATCTGACGAGAAATCACGATCCAATCGCTATTATCTATTTCTTTTCAACTGCTGCATTTTGGAAGCATTTCATTTTTTCTAAATTCCCATTTGTCAATAAGTAATGGGTGAATGTGAAGCTTATGGTTGTTCTAGTAAAATCAACAAGAGAGATCCGGGAATCACTTTCCATAGGTACGTAAAAATCATCGAGTTTGTAGATGAGGCATCGAGCAAAATACTGCAGAATATTTGATTTGGTTTGGAATATGATGAAACAACGCACAAGTTTACAAAAAAACTGCAATTCTTCGTTAATTTGTGCATTTATAAATTTGTTTTGCTACCGTTTCCTTTTTTGCAAAAAGGTACTTGTTCATTCCGTATTGGGGAAGCACTGAATGCAGCCAACTCTTGATAACTTGAAGTTTCAAGGGCTGAAACATAAGTTTTATTGTCTTTCTCAGTAATAGTGTGTCATAGATGTAGACTTGAACACTTATAGCTTGGTAAAATTTATTATTTGTATGTACTACATTTAAATACTCTAAAAAATCTTTACAGAGAATGAATTTTATTAAAAAACTTTTGAAAATATACATTTTTTGACTGCTCATATTTCTTTTTATCCCATCTTTAAACATCAGTTTGTTAAACACAATTCATCTTCCGAATTTTCTAGGGGTTGCAGTAAAATATTTGCAAAATTTTATGTTTGCCAATTAAATGGAGGTGATTCTACGTCAGAATCTGTACTAGCAGACTCTCCACGGCCACTCTCTCATAAGCTTCGTAGAACTAGGATTCAGTTATGTTTTTCTTAATATTCAAGTATCTTTCATTTCTTCTCAATGCACATAAAAACAGACTTCAAGATGATCAGGGGTGAATACAGGATTTCATTTTAGGGGGGTCAAGCTCAAGAATGAAGTCATATGTACTACAATTTTCTTGTTAAATTGTATCACAACCTCAGAGTGGATATAGGTCAAAATTGGGTCCGCTTTGCAGCCCCTTCACAACATTCCACATCATAAAAGTGGTCCCATTCACAAAAGTCTGCATCATAAGAGCGGCCCCATTCACAAAAGTCTGCATCATAAGAGCGACCCCATTCACAAAAGTCTGCATCATAAGAGCGGCCCCATTCACAAAATTCTGCGTCATAAAAGTAGCCCTACAGATACTCTGTTATAAAAATTTGTTTGAATGCATCACTTTTTAAGATCTCTGATTAAATCCAAGAATTTTAAGCATATTTTTTATGCATTACATCATTTGCTCATACTAGACTTATACATACAGGGCTTTCTCAATAAAGTATGAAGACTAAAAATGCTTTGATATTACGTTTTTCCAAAAAAAAAAAAAAGAGAAAATTCATGAAAATTTCTTTTTTGCAAAAATAAAGAAAACTCACAAAAATATTTTACTTTTTCACAAAATCCAGACCTAAAAAATAAAACCTGGATCGACCCCCCTGAACATGCTCTAGATCAGTATTCACACCAGCCAACACAATACATAAATACTACGAATCTAATAAAAAATGTTTTATGCACATGATAAATTTATATATTGATTGCAGGGGCAATAGTGGAATAAAGCAAAAATTTCTGAAGACTGAAATTTTCTGTAACTGTGCGGAAGCTCAAGTTTCGTATGGTATCGGTCAGGCTTTTCTTTCATTTTTTTCGAGCAGTTATTTTCTCTACTTAAATGCAATGAAATTTATAACGAATTTCAAAGTATTGTTGCAGATTGAGATGGGGGGGGGGGGTCACAACCCCCATGATCCTCCCCTTCCTTGTATCCAGCCCTTCCTGTAATGCCCCACAAATTGAATTCAAAAATATATTTACATTTTCTTACGGTTTCCGTCAAGTTTTTTGTTTTTTTAAGCAGACATTCCAATACTTTTGCGGGTTTGGGGGGGGGGAGGGTCATGAGCCCCCCATGTATCCCCCACTGAAGATGATCCTGTTTTTGTCCCTAAAGCTTTGCTATCATTGCTGTTTATGAAACCACACAGAGGTGCCTTCAAATTTTAATCTTCGATAGGGATTTTTTCCCCCCGAATGTTACGTTATCATCAGTGGTGCATACAGGAGTTTTTCAAAGGGAGGGCCGAGAGAGTTAAAACCCTATTCTCCTATTAGATACCAGTATTCTGCCAAGCGTTCTTTTGATTTTATCAATTGTACGATAGGAAGTCAATGAATAGTTCAGTAATGAGAGTCAGAAGGCGTTGTATGTTAACAAGGATGGAAGAGAGAAAAGAAAGTAAATTTTTTTATTTATGAAAACTAAAATTATTCTGGAAAAATCAGGAGCGATGGGACAGGTCCGGACCCCCTGGACCCCTCTCTTATGTGCGCCCCTGGTTATCATACAATACATACATAACATTTAATGAGAAGGAACACTAGGCATCATTAAAAAACTTTTCAAAAAGAATTAAAAATCTCAATGTTGCAATGTTTTCACCAAAGTTGACGAATCATCAGCATAATTTGCTGAATGAGGGTTTTATTTTGGAAGGTCAATGACCTACCAGCAGTGAGCCCCTGAAAAAAAAAGAAAGCTCTTAAGGCAGTTTTAAGTACTATTTCTGTCTTAAAAGCAGAATAATTTGAGTAATTCAGTATATAAGCTCTTCTTTTTTTTTTCACAAAATTTTAAGTCTTTCAACGATTAGCTAGCAGTGAAATTTTAGGTCCTCAGCCATGTCAAAAAATAGTTTGAGTTTGGAAAATCTAAATGTTCAGAAATACACGGCATGTATAATCAGAGCAAGAGAGGGGTGCATTAAAATAAAGTGTTCACAAATCAAAATATTGCAAAACTAAATATTTTCTATGCATACATATTAGTTGTTATGTGTCAGCGTACCTAATTGAAATGTGTTTTTTATAGGTTTCCTAAGGATCCAAAGCTTAGGATGATGTGGATTAGAGCTGTTTGTCGCAAAGATCCAACTACTGGGGAAATATGGCAACCATCTACAAACAGCGCACTTTGTTCAAAACACTTTTCAGAAGAGATGTTTGACTGCACATCTACAGCCAAGATACGACTTCATAAAAATGCTGTTCCAGAAATTTTTGATGGGATTCCAAAGCACCTTCAGATGGTAAACATTTTACTTCTTTCTATAAAATGAATTAAGTTATTATTTTTGAAAAAATTTCTATCAAATTTCAGCTTAAATTTACCTTTTACGCCCCCCGAAATTCCCTTTTTATCCAATGTTCGAAAAGAATCCTTTAAATGAATGATTTCAGGGGTCTGTCCAGGATTTTTCACAAGGTCCGTTTTTTGTGAAAAATAAATAATTTTGTGAAAAATCAAATAATTTAATTTTTTTTTTTCTTATAAAAACGAAAGTTTAGACTTTTGAGATGGTGGAAACTGCATCATTGACACTTAAAGTTGAGTGTTTTCTCTCTTTTCTGTTGAGAATATCATTCTTGAGTGTTTTTCTAGTATTTGAAGAGAGGGGGGAGGCATCACTCCCTGGGAGATGGGCACCCCTCAAGTATCAATATTTATCTACCATTCTACATCATGTTAAATTATACTAGAAATGTTTTTTGTATAGTATTTAAAATACTAAGAAAAAAAATTAGGCAGGGGTTCAGCATTTAACTTTTTAACAAAAGACACTGTTTAAGAGCACAAAGTTTCGTTCAAACCTTATAAACTCCGTGATTTTCACAATAATAAAAAAATATTTGTTTACCTCTTAACTAAGCGTACTAAACATCGAAAATTCGAAAAATCAGATTTCCACAGCGGATGCAAAGAGATTGCAATCCTCAAAGTGAAGGAATCAAAAGTATAAAAACGGCTTCTAAAATAAATATTTTTGATGAAATTACTTTTGAATTGCATTTTAGAGTCCTATGATAAACATATCATTAATATCTGGACACAGTTGAAGCAAAAATAAATAAATAAATAAATAAAATAAAGAATAAACCATCGCTTCAGCATTTTAACTATTGACTCATAAAAGAAAATGGAATTCCCCTTTAAAAACTTGAAATAAGCTTTGTTACAAAAATAAAGAGACTTTTCATTTATTTGCATCCTAATAAAACGAAGTTAGCTTGAAAAAAAGAATAAAATATGATTCTCATATCGGATGTAAAAAGATTGCGTTTTTCAAAATGTAGACATCTATAGAAAAAAATAACGGTAATTAAAAGTTTATTTAAAGTTAATTATCCTTTTTAGTATCGAAAAACCAAACCCATATAACTTTCTCCCAAAATAACAGTTTAACATCGCACCACCAGACACTAAGTGGCGATAAGTTTAAATTTTGTAACCGTATCTGAAGCGATCACATCCGCCCCACCCATACTATCTTTTGCAGTTCTAAATTCATTTCGCTGTATATTATTGATGATTAATTCATGAGTGGGGAGAAAAGTGCTTACTACGCCTATTCAGAGAATGTTGACGGTTCTCCAAAGAAGTTTACAACAACACCGCTGCATAAAACAAACAAGCAAAATTATAAACCAAACTGACTTTCAGCTGTTAATTTCTTTCAAAGAAACCAACAACAGGCATTATATTTATTTGGTGGTAGTAATTATTTATGGCTTGCAGGAGCATCACAAGAGTGCCGATTTTTTTTTTTTCCTTTTGCAAAATTAGCTGATTTTGTGTAAGTTGATTCCTCTAATTTAACTTTAAATATGCTGTATTATTTTTAATTTGAGATTTGCTCTTTCAATAAACAATTTGTGAAAGATCCGTTTTTGTTTACCAGAATTTTGTGAAGGGTCCGTTTTGGTTGATCGGATTTTTGTGAAAGGTCCGTTTTGGTTGATCGGATTTTTGTGAAATGTCCGTTTTGGTTGATCGGATTTTTGTGAAGGGTCCGTTAACGGACCCAAATTTGCTCTGGCCAGACCCCTGGATTTACCAATGTTTAAGTGCACAAAAACTGCAAATTACTGCAGACACGTGTTTCCGGGCTACAAGTCATCCGAGGACAGCTTTCCTCAAATGACTTATCATCCAAAAGCTCACACTTCTTTGCATTGAAAAAGGGGTTCTTTTTAACCCCGAAACACGTCTCTGCAGCCGTAATTTGCAATTTTTGTGCATTAAAATGATGGTAATTCATTCATTTAATTTTCAAGCACAAAGGTTATTCGTTAAGAACTCTTTTAGTTTTTTTATAGGAAAATCATTATTAATTTCAATTCAAACAAAGTAATGTCATAAATTGGGGATTTGTGGTAATTTGTTGCCAAAAATGAGATGTAAAATCCAGTATCAATTTGCTATTATGCAGGCAGACTCCCTTGGAACAAATGTTCAAAACTATCGAAATGTGGTATGAATCTGTTAAAATCTTTCATGCATTTGATCTCAACAATCTTTGGTTGGAGGGTCGGGGTGATCTTCTCTAAAACACTATTTTGTTGTATTTTTATTCTATTTCACATTCCATTTAATTTTTGTTGCTGCAGTTTCCGACTTAAGACAAACCTTCACTTAGAATATTGTTATAATTATTGAGATTTAAGAGAAAAACAAAAGTTTTTAAATAAAGTAGGGTAGGTTGGTCTGGTCCAACATGCCCCACAAAGAGTATACCAACTTACCCCATATTCTTAGTCTGAAAAAATGTGATGTTATAATTATTTTATTTTATTTTATTCTTAAAATTATACCTGTTGAAGTCTCAGCAAGTTTAGAAATGGAGCAATTTTCTTTCCTCTCTGAGAAAGGAACCACATTATATTTTTTCCGATATTATTTAACTACTCAACTTCTTATTATGTACAACTACAAACTCACTTGTACAAAAAAAATTACAAAATACGGACTTTACGCGATAAATTTGTATGTTGTACCATTTAAAGATCATTGCGATGATAGCAAGTAATTTTTTCTGTTCAATAAAAAACATACTTTATGCTGCTAATTTTTTAGTGATTATGTAATATTGATATTTTGTATGATTTTTTTCTTTGAGGATTCCTGCTTCAGAATTACATATATTGCCAAGGTTTTCTATTCATTTTAATTTATTTTTAATTTCCAATTGAACTCCACTACTAAGAAATTCCATTGCAAGGAACAAAATTAACAGTCCCTTGATATTTGATTTAACATCATTTTACTGTATTCTAAAAAATAATTTAAATAAAAACAGAAGACCATCTTGTGTCTCTTCTGAACTTTATGTTCTTTATTCTTCATTCGTTAAAATTATATGCCACAAAATAAATATTTTTGTACTTAATATTTATTTTATTGACATACTTACTTATACTTTTCTCTTTTGAGTTTTGCGTAGCTGTCTACAACTAAAATTGAAGTGTTGCAATTTCGCTATTGCAATATCACTGCTATAGCACAATTGCATTTCTACAAATTGAAATTCCCGTTATAATAAAATTTTGTTTGTAGTAATAAGAATTTCATTGTAATAGAATTAAAACAATGTAATGGTAATTAAAACTAGACAAAACATTTATTTCATTGAAACGTTTCATTGTATTGGTATTCCCTGTAATAAGATTTTTGTATAAGTAATTATGCTATTTAAAATCTATCTTTTCAAAAATTTTCACTGAACATTGGAAACTGCACATTGGAAAACATTTGAATTATTTTGTAAAGAAAGTCACATTTCTTAGAAAATTATAATTATTGCTGGTGAATACGCTCAATTCTTTTAATCATGATGTGTTCATTGTAAACTTTCAAAATGTTTTCATTAAAAAAAAGGAAATATATGTAGCTTGTACATATATCATGGGAACACTATATTTTATGAACCCTTATCATTTTATTACCTAAAAATTATTTCTGTTCCAAATTTTCTGGTTATTGAAACATTTTTCTTTTTTAAAATTAAAATAGCTGAAATAAATTAAATCAAATTAAAGCTTAAGGACTGTACTTCATTCTGAAGTCAGTTAATAACAGGTATCTATTGCTTTAGTAAAAGGTAATATTTTATGGTCCATTTCACTTTTCCAAGCTTTTTTTTTTAATTTCTAGAAGCGTGAAAGTTTTATTCAAGAGTTGGACAATAATGACATGGATCATTTGCAGTCAACTGAGACTGAATTAGATTGCATTCCTTCTGAGGAGCTTTCACAAAATCTTTTGAAAAATAGCTCAAGCTCAGTAAGTTTTCTTAACATTTGTAGAATAAATTTTTCTTACATTAATATGCATATGTAAATGTCAGTTAGGGAATAATGCAAAGCCTGAAAGGTTTCCTAATTGAAGTATATGACTGAAAATGAAGCAGTATTGGTCTAATCCTAAACCATAAAGTATGAGAAACACTGAATGCTTAACCCTTTGTGTCACCCAGTGGTATATCTGCAATCTTTTACCCAGCAAGTTTTGAAGGATGATTTTGGTGTTGTTCCATTTTTTCTTCAACATTTCCATTAGCATATATTGCTCAATTTCTCTCTGATAAATGAAAATTCAAGAAGTTAAGTTGTTTATCACTAATCAGGTTGCCCATGTTTATTGCAACCATTTTGTTCATATTTTGTAGTGTTTTCAATCTTATATGCTTTCAGATTTTTTTTATTTTTTTTTTAAATGAATGTAAGATCAAATTTTTGTTATCAAAGTACTTTTGTTGTAAATAAAATTAGAACATTTATATAAAATTGCTTTCCCTAACATCATCAAAAATAGCCTTCACTTTCTTTGAATTTTTAGGGGAAAACCTTGAACTCCCATCACCCTAACACATTACCAAAGATAGTTTAAAATTACGTTTTTAGAGCTATAATTTTGAAAAATCTTTTTCTGCAGATTTTTTCTTCAATTCTATACTTAGAACTATTCTTTTACTGCTAAAAATTAAATAAAGCTCAAACACACCAGTTTTAACACATTTAAATCAACAACATATATTAATTATTTTTTTTCCCTCTCCTCAGCATTTATGGGAGGGGTTGGGGGGGGGGGGCAAATACTTTCTGTCTTAGAAGCATCACCTAAATTGCAGCCCTGCTGATATGTTACAATAACCTGCCAACCATGCTTAAGATTGAAAATGTCATTCTGTTTCTACTGAGAAACGTGTGTTTAAATATAGAATGACTCGATGTGTTTGATTTATATATGTTTATATATCTATCTTTCATTTTTTCTTAGGGATTAGAAAAGGAAAAATATCTCACTAAGTCCCTATCATTCAGTCGTGAGGAGAGTTGCACACCCAAATCTGAAGGGTCAACTTCATTAGATGAATCAACAAAAAATTCATGCCAAACTTTCATAGATGTACTTCTAAATAAGGTTTGAGTTTTTTCTTTATTTTTTAAGAACAGATTTCAAGGATTTAGATGTTAATTACATTACATTTATAAAAAAATAAAAAAAAAAACATGAAATCCTGACCAATAAAAAAAATATTTTTAAAGCTAATTTGAAGGCAGTAACTTAAAAAAAATAATAGTTATCGAAGGATTAGCAGTTTTAACGGTATTTTAATTAGAATAATCTTTTATGCTTTTGAAAACTGAAATAAGCAATTGTGACGAGCACTTACTTTTTTTTTTTTTTTTTTTTTCACATTGTGTACTTTTTAATAATTTTCTATTTTATTATCTTATAGTATTCTTAAACTTACCCTTTAGTAAAGTCATATATATATATATATATATATATATATATATATATATATTTTATATATATATATATATATATATATATATATGTATATATATATTACTAAAAGTTAAAACGTTTTGTTTCTGCCAATTTATTATCTTTGCAAATTTCAAAAACAAATATTTTACGATAAAAAATTTAAAAAAAAGATACAAAAAAACAAAAAAGAGTTCAACGTTTCTAAGGATAAGTACTGTGAGTTTTATGTGATATTTAAAAAAAATTCTAACACTCTGGATAACGGTGCTTCTGGAGGTTCATAGTGTGGCTGCCATTGAAACTTTCATGTTTACCTAAGTTTTAGGAGGTTTTGTTTTCTGTCTCTCTTTTTAAAGATGCTTCAGAGAATTTGGGTGTGCCATAGCTCAAACACCCCATTAGGGTGGTTCAAAAAAACTTTTTTTCAGCTAGAGTCCAAGACACCCCCTATTTGTTTTAGACTTACTAATAGCATTATGCTGTAAAAGTTTTAGCTTCTTACTCAAATGTTAAGAGGATGCTCAATGACTCCTCAATTTAACATTAGCCGAAGCATAGAAAATGTCACAAATTTAGAAACATTTAATTTCCCCAGCTGTTTTTTGTAAATAATTATTTTATTGCAATATGTATGCATATTAATTGTTTATATTATAATAAGTAGCATTGTTTTTTCATTTCAATGTATTTTTTAATCCCCCTTCCCATACTTATGAAGTTTGGGGGAGGGGTGTTGAGCACCATCTTTTAGTTGAAACGAGAAGCTGAAATTCTTCCATTATATTGTTATCCACAAGTCTAGAAATATTGAGGGGTGTCTTGTTATCTAAGCGAAACTTTTTTTTTAACATGTATTTTTGAACCACCCTACACACCTGTGGATTGAATGCAAATTGTGTAGCATTCATTCAAAAGATCAATATTGCTAATTTTAAAACAATTCAAGTTTATACTGATTATTATGAGTTGCAATATGAATGTGGTTGAATTAGTTTCCATTTATTACTAAAATATTTGAAACGAAAAACAAGTTCTCAGCATTGTCAGTTTCTCAATTACAAAGTTTAGAGAGAATCACACTAAATGTTGAAAAAATGATTTCAACGTCTGCTAAGAAGCTTGTGCAGTGAGGACGCAAAGAGGAAAAGGAATAGTTATTGTTGCGGAGAATTTCTAATATAATCTCCCCAATATTTCCTTTAATACTTGCAGAGTGAGTTCTGAAATAAGACTAACAAACTATTTCAAAATTGAATGACGTTTTATTAAACAATTATGTAAATAAGCTAAAACATTCTGTAAATGATAAAAATATGCTAAAAACTTAATCATTATATATATATATATATATATATATATATATATATATATATATATATATATATATATATAATCTTTATGTGCTATTAATGCACAAGATAACTAATACAGCAATGATGAAATATAAACTGCATGACTATCGGCTAAATACTTCGACGAAGAAAACCCTTAGGAAATAAGCTAACACAAGCTCATCATATTCAAGAAAAGCGAGCGGGACGAACAAGCAAGTTCGAATGCCGGCCTACCAACCGCCTATGACGATGAGAGATAATCAAAGAGAACGAACATAAGCCCTGAGCAGTTTAAATATCCCCCGAGTCACGTGAACAGACACTCGTCACTGCTATCGTTAAGCACACGTGCTATCAGATTCCTTCTAGAAGCTTCCATGTGACGCCATCCACTACAGAGTTCCGCCAAAGGTGGACGAAAGTGAAACCAAACATTCGGTCGATTCAACCAACGTGAATGAGTGCTGATAAGCGTTTTTACCCCAGTCATGCAGAATGATTGGTAATACATTTTAAGTAACGAAAAACATATTCTTTTACTATTGTTGTTATGAGGTGATGAGATAGGATTATTTACTGTTGTTATTAACAGGCATTTATGCCTAACAGTTATCAAAAGAAAAACTTAAAGAAGGGAGAGAGAAAAAAAATTTAAAAAACACTGAGAAATAGTATGAATTATACATGTAATGTAATTTACGTACTATATGATTTACCATAACTGCTGATCTCTTCATAGTTGAACTCTGAAAATTTTTGAAAGTATTCATTAAAACACATTTAAAATCATATATTTTTTCATAATATATTTAAAAAGTGCCTCAAAAAAATTAGAATTTTAAAGATTTGTAAAAAATAAATTTTTCATTACAATTATAGATGTTACATAGCAAATTTAACTAAATGCATTTCTTTTTGAAAAGAGTTGTTCTGAAACTCTGTAGAACGCATAGAACTTAAGTTATAATATTTTAAAGCACTGTCAGCAAGTAGTTATTTAAAATATTATAACTGAGTGTTTTTTAGCAAATTACAAAATGAATAACTCGTAAATCATGAATTGAATGATAGATTTTTTTTTTTTTTTTTTGAAAATCAGATGTCAAATATAAATTTTGGATGTCTAAGTTTAAGATTTTTGAAAGTTTGTAAAAATCTGAGATGGTCAGTTTGAGTACCTTCTAGTTTAAGCATAGAGTGCCCAAATTGTTATTTAGCTTTTTTTTTTTACGTATAGATTTTGGGTCTGTATATATGACCATAACCAGTCAATGATAATTTTAATTACAGCAAGTTTTTGTTTTGGCCAAATACAATTTATCACAAATGTTTCCCGATTTTTATTCAAAATATGTTTTAAAAATGTTTCAAATATGTGGGTCTGGAATACATAACAAATTGTATAGAAGTTAGTGTGCTATTTTAAGAAAGCCAAAGATTTGTGTAACCTTATTCACAGTGATTAAAATACAATTATTACTTATTGCACATGCTCTTTTCTCACTCATTTTTTTTTTCTGAACTCCTTATATTTTTTTTCTTTCTAAATTCATACAAAAAATTTCTCTGAACCTTTCACACATCATATTTCATATGTGTGAATGAAATAATTGAATTAAGCAAGAAAATTTATATATTTTGCTGAAAGTATCTTTTCAAAATTGGATTAAAATAACTTTTATGAATTTTTAAAGAAGATCAAGTTAAAGTTTTGGAATTTCTACCTTGTATGAGTAAAACCTTTGTTTTGGAAACATGGCTACATCAACTCAACAGAAAACTGCATGCCATGCTTAAAGTTTCAATCCTTGTGAATCCTGAAAATATTTCAATTATTTTGTAAAATGGAAGTTATTTTAACATGTGCCACTTGAAATTGGCTTATTCTTTAAAATATTATTATTATTATTTTAGTTCTTTTAACTTAATTGTAATAATTATCAAATTATTAGCCTAGTTGTGTTGTGAATCAGTAATTTGCATAACGTTCTGTTACGTTTTGAGTTAATCTGTAAAGAAACAAAACAAAACGAAAATCTTCATTTTATATTATTTCAGCATGATAATTGTGCTGTTGACTATTCAGATGAGCAGTTTCAAGATTTTTTAACTCAAGCTAACGTACGTATACTTTTATGCATTTCATTGTTATTTATGTCTTCAAAAGTCATTTAATTTCAAAAATAATGTATAGTAATGTCGTGAACTAAATTTGTTTACGTAAAAGTACATAATCTTAGCAAAGAGCTAAATATGTGACATACATGTGGTGATTCAGCATTTCAAGGTAAAATTTACGAGGGTGTTTTGAAAAATAAAGATATAATGGTTCACATTCCTTTAAAAAAAAATTTTAATTTATTAAACGTCAGTTACTTCTTATTAACTGGATTATTTATTATTTTTCGACATAATTACCCCCGTTATCCAAACATTTGTTAAGTCGGGGCACAAGCTTTTGTATTCTACTGTCATAGAAGTTTGCTGCCTGTTATCGGAACCACATTTGGACTTCATCTTTAATCTTGTCATCGTCGTGGAATGATTTTCCACCAAGATGTGGTTCAGGTAAAGGAATAAAAGGAAGTCGCTGGGCTCAAGGTGTGGGCATCAGAGATCACAGATGGCCAAACTGTTTTTTACTTGTCATGAACATCGGTTCTACCTTCAGAGAAATGACAACACCATTTCGTTATATTTTGTCGATTCATAATGTCCCCATAAACAGAAACAATTTCTTCTTGAATATCCACGGGTGGTTGACCTTTGGCATGAAGAAAACGTATGACAGAGCACACTAAGCATTTGACGGAATTCTGAATTGGCGCAGCCATTTAAAACACAACCTGCTAGAACCAGAATCAACATAGCAATGCCGAACTACCGCGATGAGAAAGCTAAAGGTTAAAGGTGTGTTGCCAACTTGCTTGACAAAACTTTTCTTTCCCTCTGGCATACAGTGTATCTTTACTTTTTAAAATACCCTCGTTATAAAATTTATAATAGTTGAACTATTTAGCTATTTAAGACTTCTCCTTTTTATGCTTCATTTTGTCTTTGTAACCTTAGTTCATCATTATGTCACTCCCCGGTAAGGAAAGTGACTCAATTCAAAAAACAGCATTGCAGAAAATCAAGGTTTTACACAATAGCAGTTTTAAGTGATTTAGTCTCAAATGTTACAATAAGCTCGAAAAATTATGGTATGATGTTTGCTGGTTAGTTTTTGTTGCCTAAATCATTAAAAGTTCAAAATTATTTCTTTTAAATTCTGAAAATTTAATGATGTATCACTTATACAGTGAAATCCTGTTACAACCAGTGATGTTCCCATCAATTTTTCTGAGGGTGTACTCCCAGTAATCCATTACACACAATTTGTGTATGTGATCATACACATAGTATGTCATAATATGAAAATTTATGAAGCTTGAGGATATAGACTATATGTCTAAAAAATGTTTGAGGGTATACGGCGTATATGGAGTATACGCTATGGGAACACCACTGGTTACAGCAATTACCCATACAACGAAATATCTGTCACCATGAACAAAACATTCAGTCTTGCTTTAAAACTCATTAAGATAATGTATAAAAAATCTTGTTTTAACAAAGTGTTTTTTTTTTTCAAAAATTTGTTACAAAGAAATGGTTTTCTCAGCATCAGTTTGAATATTTTATAAGTAATGCTGTTTTTTCCGAAACTAAAAAATGACTTTCCCGTATACTCCGTTTGTTCTTTCAAACAGAGCCATTTAAGATGGAATCCGCTGAAACCAAATCTCTCCTACAAAAGAATATAGTAACATTTTTTATGATGACAGCCAATTACTAAAGGTTCAGTATTATCCCTTTTGCTTTTTCAGAATAAATAACATGTTTAATTATATTTTAGATTGTTGGTAACCCTAAATGTTGCAGATTTAATTATAGTAGGGCATAGATTAGACTAGACAAGATTAGCACTTTTATAAAAATAAAGCAAGTTTTAAGGCGATTCCATAACAACAAATATTCTGTTACAATGAAATATTTTATTGGTCCCTTGGAGTTCATTGTAAGGGGATTTCACTGCATCATTTTTACGCCATCATCCTTCAGTTGCATAAGCTAAATTTGTGTGAATTTTGTGACAAGATAGAGCATTAAATGCAACTTTTAAATGTATAACTAGTACGTTTTTCCTAAATTTTGAGTTATTTTCCTTGCCGGGATGCGATATATACTTTTCAATGAATGTAAATTTGGGTTTGAATTGTGTTAAAATGCATTTTTTTTTTTTTTGTTAACAGTTCATCTGTGACTACCCCATTCCTTTGCATAAAATGCTTTCTAGTGTTCTTTTAACGATATTTTGATTGAATGGGGTTTATTTTAATACTAGATCCGTAATTGATTTGATTGCCTGAACAAAATTGCTTCAGAAATTTTGAATCAGTATTGTTAAAATGCATTTAGTCATTCATTACAACAAAATAAAAACTCTAAAAGCTAGCTTTTGTATGAATTTAAAGAATGTTGGAAAATGTAACATAAAAGCAAAATAAACAGCAAATGCAATGTTCACATATTAAATGCAAAGCAACAGATAATCAAGCTAAAAAAAAAAAAAAAAAAACGATTTTTTATTTTCCAAGCTCTCCCCCCCCCCTTTTTGAGATAAGGGGTTAAATAAAAAATGAAAATTCAATTTTTAGTGATTTTGATCACTGATATTCTAAATATATTTTAGTGAGCATCATCATTTACATATCTGTGAACAGAGCGGTTAAAAAGGTCACTTCCAACTGGTATTTGTGGGTGTGTTAGATCATGAGGATTAAAAATTACAAAGAAGTTGAGAATCCAAGACACAGTTGTGGCCAGGGCTGTGGAGTCGGAGTCAGACTGATTTTGGGATAAAGGAGTCAGAGTCGTTCGAAAACATGCCAACTCCGACTCCGGGTTTCTTTTTTTTCTTTAATTTTCACTCACTCCCCTTGCATTTTTTAAAAAACTGACTACCAATTAATTTGATTACATGTATAAAAGCCTACTAATAAGGAAATAATTGTCATTGTGACAAACAGCTGGTTGGATTGTTTATCAAACTTTCTGTAGCAGCTACCTACGTCGTCTACTAATTTGCTTATTTTCTAACTTTATTTAACTGTTAGCAACTATCAACAAACTGTTTTGTTGCCTAACATTTTCAAATCACTCTCAAATAAAAATAATAACATATTTTTTACCTCGATTTCAGTTATAAAATAGTAAAATGAATGTATGTATCGCTTGAGCTAGTCGGGAAACTTCTTAGGGTGCTTGGTAAATTCAAATAAGTGTTGGCACGAAAGTACAAATCCAAAAGATCCGATAAAAGATAAATTCTTTTTTAAATCTAAGAAAGCTTGGTTATCACTGAAAAATACAAAATAAAATCAGTACATTATTTATTTGTTACAATGCTCAATAATTGTAGTAATTCCAAAAATGGTTATATTAAGGTTAATTCTAAAGCTGCCAATCAAATTAAAATTAAAAATTGAGCTAAGAAATGTAGGTATAGTAAAATCTATTTGTACAAAACTGTATACCACAGTATTTTGTGTAAAATTCATTCCAGATGTATATGTACCCGACCCCTTTCCGCAATGTAGTGCAATATTTTTGTTGAAATTTTTATGATGAAATTTAAGATTCATTATTAGGGAATGTTTTTAGAATTAAAGTATTTCAGTTTTTATATGCCCGGAAATTAAGTTGTTTAATCACCCACCAGATGGGTGCCGGGAGGGGAGGGACCGCCCATTTTCTGCATCACACCCATCACTGCATCACACCCACAATTTTTCTGCATCACACCCATTTTCACTAAAAAATTCCAAAAAGTAGTCGTAAAGAACAGCACATCATAGTTATCCTTGTGTAACTTCAAAATCTCATCCAACAGACCCCTTAAACATGTCCTAAATGTGTGACTACCCTTTATATTCAGGGTCAGGCATCAAATCATTCTTTTTTTTTCGATACCAAAAGGGGTAATATTCATTTGCCCTGAATGACTATCCATTAGTCACTCAGGGTGTAATCTAAGTTCAAAAGTTCTTCTGCTAGAAAGCTTAAATTTGGGGGGAGGGGGAAGCTTTTGCAAATTGTTAAAATGTTCAAGGTTAATGAATGTTCATGTATCTCTCTGAGTGCCTCAATGTCAGAGTTCGTCATTTTTTAAAAATTTTATTTTAAATCAAAAAAGTTGGATTTTTTAAATTTAAATTGGATTTTTTTGATTTCAAAACTTTGTAGTTATTAATTACTTTACACTTATAAACATAATGTTTCACACAATAGATGAACCCATTCAGCTTATTTTAAAACTAAGACAAGTTGTCTAACTATCATATACATTTTTAAGATTTATAAATACATTATAATCAGGGCTGTGGCGTCGGAAGAAAAATGGTCGACTCCGACTCCAGGGTTTTGAAATGTCCGACTCCGGCCTTTTTATTTATTTATTTATTTTATTTATTTATTTATTTTTTGAAAATCATGCCCCTCTCCCCCCCCCCATGGGAAGGGGAGAAAACCCCTGAACAGAGATTGAAATATTAATTCCTTTTTATGACATTTTCGATTTGTATTTTATTGTAAACAATGCATACAATATATTCAGTAAATTACCGCCCATTAGCCAGGGCTAAAGCAGAAATACATGAAATACACCGCCAACTCAGTCAAAACCTCATTCTATATTGCTACCAGTTTGTTTGGCACTCTTGGCTTCCTTATGAGGTTTTCCATCTCCAGCTCAGTCACTTTCCTATGCCTGGCTGATGAGTGCAAATAAGTACGAAACTGCAGTCCTCGGCTGGAAATGACTGAGTTGGCGGTATATTTCATGAATGCATACAATGTTTGAAATTCAATTTAAAAATCAAATTCTCCAGTAGTTGTGATTCTAAAGTGAGATTACCTAAAAATCCCATTTTTTAAAAAAATGAGAAGGATTAATTTGCTCTTCTTTAATGTTTAACAAATAGATGTTGATCAAATCCTGTGCTTTCAATTTAAGAAAGCACAGAGAAGAGGGAGAGAAAGAGTTTCGAGAGAAAAAAAAAGCTTTTTGGCTACGTCAAAAAACTTTTCTTGAGATGGGTGCCTCTTTCCCCCTATCGGGGGACACCCATCTGGTGGGTGACACCTCAACTTATATTCAGAATTTATTAAAATTGAAATACTTTAATTCTAGAAAAATTCCCCAATAATAAATCTTAAATTTCATCTTTAAAATTTCAAAAAAAATATTGCACTATATTGCAGAGAGAGGTCGGGTATATGTACGCCTGGAATGAATTTTACACAAAATGGGGCAGTATACAGCTTTGTTGGAAAAGCTTTTACTATACCTACGTTTCTTGGCTCAATTTTTAATTTTATTGGTAGCTTCAGAATTAATTTTAATATGAAGATTTTAGGAATAACTACGATTATTTAGTGTTGTAACAAATAAATCATGTTCTAGTTTTATTTTGTACTTTTCACTGATAACCAAGCTTTCTTACATAAAGTCTTTAGATTTAAAAATGAATTTATCTTTTATCGGATCTTTTAGATTTGCGCTCTTATTTGAATTTACCAAGCAGCCTCAGAAGTTTCCCGACTTGCTCAAGCGATTCATAGGTTCTTTTTATTATTTTATAACTGAGATCCAGGTAAAAAATATATGTTATTATTTTTATATGAAAGTGATTAGAAAATGTTATTCAACAAAACTGTTTGCGGACAGTTGCTATCAGTTAAATAAAGTTAGAAAATAAGCAAACTAGTAGACAGCATAGGTAGCTGTTACAGAAAGTTCGATAAACAATCAAGTCAGCCGGTTGTCACGATGACAGTTATTTTCTTATAAGTAAGCTTTTATACATGTAATCAAATTAATTGATAGTCATTTTTTTTAATGCACAGAGAGTCAGTGAAAATTAAAGAAAAAAAAAGAAACCTGGAGTCAAAGTTGGCATATTTTTGAACGACTGTGACTCCTTTAATCCAAAATCAGTCCGACTCCGACTCCACAGCCCTGGTTATAATACTTTGATAAGAAGTGATTTTGTTTTATGCTTTTCTTAAGAATAAGGTTTTCATCAGTTAGGTTTCAGTTAAGAACTTTTCGTAATTATATTAGTGATGGTGTATAAGAAAAATTGCAAATTTTTATTTGGTTCTGTATTAAATTGAACTGCGATGTCGGAGTAAAAGCAATATTGTAAAAGTGAAAATGTGTTTCACACACGAAAAGAGAAATCTATGTAGTTTTGCCTGTTGAAGTTAAGATTGTAAAAAGCATTGTAGTTAAATTTAGAGCAACATATTCTAAAAATGCAATAATGATTTTGTTAAAAAATCACTTGATTTAAATTATGATTTTAATCATGATTTAAATCAAGCTGATTTTAATCAACAAACCCTGCTCAGTGTATTTCATTTCCAGTTGAAAACCAAATTCAAAATGAAAGATCACAAATTAGATTTTTTAAGCAGTATAAGTCCGTTCCTCTCAATAATACATTTACTCCTCAGTTAAGATTCGTTATAAAATTAAGTAGAAAATCGCCATGTTTGCTTACTCTCGGATTGCGCATAGTTTAATTATTATTTGCAGATTTAAAAAAAAGCGAAAACACTTGGCTTCATTTTTGTAATATAGCTTTTTCGAATTCTGCAAAAAATATGACTATAGCAAAAATCCTGATGTTGCCAAATTGTTCTTTCTTTGTGAGAAAAACAATATTTGTTTTAAATTTGGACAAAATTTTTGAAAAAAATCTAAAAACAAGTAGAAAGTACAGTAATATAAATTTGTTTTAAAAATTTGCCTATTGTATACATTTATGTGCATTTATGCATTTGCATATTACACTAAACTCCCGATTATCTGCGGAATAGGGTGGCGCGGTAACCGCAGATTAGCGAAAACCACGAATAATCCAAATAATAAGTAAAAGACGTTGCTACTATATACAATCACTAAAAAACATGAATAACACTCACACTTACATTTAAATTATAGTTAAATCATTGCTACATTCCATCTACTAACATGAAATGTAAAAAATATACATATGTAAAAGCTAAAAACGAACAATAACCCAATCAAAAGTTTTAAAAGCATTTAATGACTTAAAAAAAATTGTGAAAAGACCCGCAGATAAACCAACTGCCGATAATTAGGAGTTTACTATATATGAGTTCTATTCATGTCTAACACACTTCTATCATTGTATACAATTGTTTTTCAAATAGTTTGTAATTTTTATTCAATTTTATTACAGCGTCTAGAAAGTCAGGAATCGGACACAGTGAAAGACCCTGGTTCGGATTCGTCTTCGGAAGACGAAGTCGAAAAATCACTTTCAAACAAAGAACTGAAAAGAAGAATTGCCATTTTAGAAGCAAAGCTAATGATTAAAAATAGGGAAAACAGACTTTTGCGTGACCGCAATAGGAGGTTGCAACAAAAAGTTGAAAAGTTAAGTCCTGGTACAAAAAAAGCAAAAAGTCAATTATTGTATTTATGATGATGCTTGTAAATTGGGTTGAAGTGGCTGGCTCTATTTTGATTACAAATATGGTTTAGACTTTATTTATTAAATTACTCTAACCATTTACAGGGCTCATTTTTGTCCTACTTTTTTCTACTTAATAGAAGTTCTACTTTTGAGAAAAAGTCCTACTTTCTACTTTGCATCTCTTTCAGAAAAATTTACTTTAATTTCATGAGTATTTCATTAATAAATTAAATTCTTTTAAAAGTACAGAGAATGTTCTGGAAAAAAAATGAAGATTGTGGACCTGAATTCTTTTGTTTCTACATTGCTGTTGTATTCATATACACTTTTGTCTATCTTTTTATATTTTTAATTCAGTTTTGCATTTCAATTGATCAGAGAAATAGAAGTTTTCAGTATTATAATTAACTAGAAATTAATCAGTCAAGGTATGACGGGGCAAATTGCCTTTTCATCAGAGAGATTGCCCTTCAAATTAGACGTGTTCCAATAAATATGTACCCTAAAGCCAGACTAATGTTTCCCATTTTCACTACTTTTCAGGAAAGTAAAAACGTTGGTTTACTGCAGCATTCGACAACCTAAACTGACTGAAGATCTACTTTCAAAGTTTAGTATAAACACAAGATCAGCTTGTGGGAAAGGGAGGGGGGGAGGGGAGGGACAGGATGCTTACATTATGGACTAAAACAGATGTTTTGCATACAGGGTTAAGTTAAGACTATGATGAAGCTGACTTCAAATAGTAGGTCAACTCTTATATAAAATACTTTGATGTGCAAAGTTGTTGTTTCAAATTGCAAAAATAGTGTTTTGTAAACCAATATTAGAATATTTTAAGACACAAGTATAATTTTTGCTTGAAAACTGACAAAATAGTGCCTAAAAAAGTTCCAATAACGATAAAAAGTTTATAAATTGTTCAAATAACTTCTAATTTAGATGTTAAGCCAAACTTTGTTTCAGAAATGAATTTATAATAATTCTACTCAGACAAAAAGCAGGACTCAAAATATTGCTGCAATTTATTCAAAATGGGCTTGAGGTTGACTGGTCGATCGCGATCAACGGGTTGCCTACCGCTGGTTTACTGCATACGAAGGTTGGGACTTTCACTTTTATAACACTGGTAAAAATATACAACATTTTTTTAATACGAACTTACGTTGTTATGTTCGAATTTTAATTTTAAAGCTTGAAAATGATATTAAACGACTCTTTCTACACAAAATAATTATCCGATCAGTTTGATTTTGGCGCCATTGGAAAGCCCGTGAAAAATACACATAGAGTTTGGTCACTTCCTTCGAATTACAAAAAGGAAAGGATGTAAAATCACCGGGAAAAATTAAAAAGCACTTTTAAGCCTAATGGAACTCTATTTTCATATAAAAACACTATAGTTTGTGCGATCTCATTTTAAATTTGTTCAGAAGGTTGTCACTTTTTTTTGCTCGGCTGTGACTAAATAAAAAAATTTTTTTTTGTTTCGAGGTAAAAATTTCTCTTTTTTTTTTTTGGCGATTTATCTTCTTTATTTGCATTTAATTTATTCGAGAATTTTTGATTTGCCGTTTCCTTTCTTTAAAAATGATTATTTTGAAAGAAATTCATAATTTTTTTTTCTCTCTAATTGAAGCCTGATTGTTGAACATGCGTCACTTGACATAACTTTTATTTTCGAGGTAGAACGTGCAAAGCCGGGCAACGCAGCTAGTGGGGAATAAGAATCTACAGGGTATCTGCTACATTTTGAATTTTAAAATCCATGACTTTTCATGACTTCTGCACGCAACTTTTCATGACTCACGGTATGATATTTTTCCAGAAAAAAAACATGAATTTTTCACACATACATATCTAAATTACTGTTTAGTGAAAATTAAATTGAAATCATCTGATTTATGCTTTGGACATTTATTTCTAAAAATTCAAATTACAGTAAAATGTAACTAGCTCAGCTACTATTATTACTAAAAAACATTTTATGCAACAATGACTAGTGATAGACATGAAATAATTAGTTTTAACTAAATTATTTTGCTACCAAGAACATGCATTTATAAATTTAATTTGTTTGAAAATGTTTTTTGGAGTCCAATAAATCATACAAAATTTTATAAAGGTAAGAATTTACTTGTAACCATATTAATTATTTTTTCTCCGAAAAATATGGTAAGATACATAAAAACTTTTTAATCACTAAAAATACTGAAGAAAAGTTTTGACTGCAAAATGATTTTTCAAAATAAAAGAAGCTTCAAACAGACAGTAATAATGATGTAAAACTATGCAACATTTAGGCTTGATTTTTTCTTTCTTTTTTTTTTTTTTTTTTGTACATAAATATCTTATTTTATACGCAAATAATGAATCTAAATCTTTTTTTTACAAACTGGTAGCTTTCTAAAAAATCTATGACGAGCAATAATTTAGAAATTTCTAAAATTAAGTTTACAACAGTGAGGTGCGATCCGCCCAAGCAAACCAAGCAGATTTGGGCACTTCAAAAATAATTTTCATTTCTCATTTATATGCTCATAATAAACAGGAAATATGAAAAAAAGCATTTTCTTATCTTGACTTTCACTGAAAATAAGTTAAAAAACCATTTACTTGCTGCTTACGCAGCGATTTCCCCTGAGCACAGGTCCCCAGGCAAAGGAAAAAGAAAACCACTTTGGAGCCCATGCAGGAGAAGGATTGAAGGGGTATTGCCATGACAACACATTGTCACCTTGGCTCATATCCAATGTGAAGAGACCACTGTTAGCGCTTCTTCAGATTTGAAACCAAGCTATCAGTTCCAAGCATGGAGAGAGTGCAGGATTGCCAGATTGATTTTTTTGTTTTGAAATCATCTGGCTTCTTGGCTTTTTTTTTTTTTTTTTTTGGATTTTCACAGGACAAAAACGACTTTCCAAACTTGGACAGATTGAATGAGAACTGTTAAATGCTCTGAAAGAGAGATACATGTTTTTTGTTTCTGTAATTGAATACTTTGTTGCTAATGAACGAAGAATGGAATTCATTTATCAATGAACAGTTCATTAAATGCAGTATTTACTTCTATAAACTCTAAACTTGGTGGTATTTAGTAGCATTTTATAACGCCCCCAGTTTTAATCATTATTTTTTTTCTTAAAGTGCATTTTTCTTAAAATGCATCTTTAATGTTATTAATCAGTGTTATGTATTACATATTTGATTTTACTGCACAAAGCATGTTCTATTCAACATTAGTTATTTGAACTAACATGCATTACTCAGAAAGCACAGACATACTACAAACAAATATTATAAAGTGTAAGTGATAATATGAAGACCATTGGATACATTACAGCTACTTGGGCACTCGCTTGAACCACCCCATGTGCCTGGTTTACAACAAATAAAATAAACAAATAATAAAAAAAAATATATTAAATAAAAGTACTTAGCTGACATTTTAGGCTGGGCAACAAATATTAAAAAATCGCAAATTTAATTTTTGCAACATTTTTGAACTTATAAAGATTTTACCCTTGAAAATTCCCCATTTTCTGTATTCTATCGATGTCCTAAACATCCTTAGTTAATTCTTTGGGCCAATTTTATTTTCTAAAATCTTCATTAACTTAATACACTGCTGAAAATAAATAATAATTTTGTCAGCCTCTTGAATCAACACGGATGCAAATGATTTAAAATTTTCGAGTCGAGTGAGTGCAGCAAAATTAGAAGTCTACAATTCCTCAATTACATAATTACATGCGTAAAGATTGCCGAAAATAAAGCTAAACACATAATTATAAATCTCCAAACGATAAAACAACATAGTAAAGAGAAACGAGTGAGCATTATAGAAGCGGATGCAATCGGATTTCGAAATGTTTAACAAAATGGTACTGACGATTAGGAAACAGCTAAGATGCTTAAATTTGGCACCTAATCTGTATAATTTGATGAGTATGCATATTTTTGAACTTGTAATCCATTATTAGTTGTCAGTTTCCATGATTTATGAGCATTTTTTGCTGAAAACCATGACTTTCAATGACAATTTTTGATCATAGTCGAAATCCATGACTTTCCAGTTGCGTGGACACACTGAATCTACTCATACAGTCTGACCACCGGTGAGATTGAAAGGCTAACATTCAGTTTACAGGCTGAAATGGATGCATCTATTAGTTTTCAGGGACACTACTTTTTACTTTCTTCTATATCTAATGTACAAAAAAAAGTATTAGATTTGTGCAAATTTTCAAATTTTGACGGATTTGAAAGTTTTGAGGTGTGCTGAGTTCATTTCGACCATTTTTGGAAAATGTCTTTCTGTGTGTCCGTGTCTGTCATGTATGTGTGTGACCAGTTTTTTGTGGCCGTTTTACAGCAAAAACTGCAGCATAAAATCAAACGAAATTTGGCACACATATGTGCCCCTATGTAAACTTGTGCCCATTGGTTTTTTGGCGCGAATTCCTCCAAGGGGGGGTGGAGCAATGGGACGTTTTTTGAGTTGCGGCGTGCTTGTTATTCCCCAGGAAGTAAGCGGCGGAAGCAAACAAAATTTGGTCCATATGTTGCCCCTAACAGGTACAGGTGCTGACTCAATTTTGGTGTCAATAGCTCAAACGTGGCTTGACCCATAGAACGTTTTTTGTCATCAATTGTGACTGTTGTATCTCAAGAAATAGTGAACAGAATCAAACAAAAATTTATCAACACGTAGCCCATAGAGGGTATAAGAGCTGATTGTATTTGGTGTCAACAGCTAAAAAGTTGGTGGCGCAATCGAACGTTCTTTTTTTTTTCCATTGTGAATGCCATATCTCAAGAAGTAATGCTTAGTTCTGGATGAATTTGGAATAAATGTGAATTCATATGTAAACAGGGCGTTGGTTCAACTTTGGTGCCAATCGCTTCATGGGAAGGGTGGGTATTTTTTTTTTTCTTTGAATAAAAAATAGCTTTATAATTGAAACAATAAGAAAGATAAATCGTAATAGACTGTCGTCTGCATATTTCATGTGATTTTAATTGTTGGAAAAATCACCAGAAAATTGCAATGATTTAAACTTTTTAACTGTTGCCATCTTGTGTTTGTTAACAAATAAATGTTGTAATTATTTTAAGTAAGGCTATTAAAATAATTTTCAGTTTTCATTCTTTGCTTTGCTTTTGAGATAAATCGGGAATTGGGATGGTCGTCAAGTTTTGGCATGTGTAATTTTTGTTTTTGTTGGGATCATTCTTTCCTCATCAAGCATGTGGAGGGATCAGAATTATAAGAAAGATATAGAAGAAAGTTTCGTGATGGGCACAACATACTAGTTGAAAATGAAATTTACTGACATTTATGTGCTCCATACAATGAATAAATGCCCTCATTCTAATCATTAATAACCTAGTGGGTTTCATACTAAGGTAGGGATTGACAAACATAAGTACATCCATTTTATCCCGAGTTTCATTGTTGGTGACGTCAGAGTTGGTGATGCCAACTCTTATAGCCAAAACCACTCAATCAGTGATTTTGGCTATTATATTTATATATATGAAGATTCATGATTATGTTGAGTAATATTACTTTATTGTGTGAATTAACACAAAGGTGGGGATAAGATGGCCTAATTGGTAAGGCACCAGTCTCGTAGCTGGAGAGTTCTGGGTTCGATGCCAGTCAGTCGAAGATCCTCTATGTTCACTGACGATGACAAGAGCACGTTTAAATATATTGTGGTCATAATATCCTCCAAGTGAATCAATTCCTCTGGAGGTGCTGAGCTATGAGTTGTTTAGCTTCTCGTTTAGTTCTAAATTTCAAATTGTTGATAAATAAGCATAAGTGTTTCCATTTATCGTGTGTTGTCTAAGCTAATTCGGACTTCCACCTATATGGTGCTTGTTAAAGCAGTTTCTGTCCCTCTCTGCCTTAAAAAACTAGCAAGTGCCCACTTGGGGGCTCGATTCTGTAAGTGTGTATTAGAAACAACAACTCAACAACTAAGGGCAAAGTACAAAAATGTTCCTCCAATCCTCACATTCCAAAAAAACTACTTTTGTTTTAAACTTCTGGGAACTAAATGCCAGCAAAACAAAAGCATTTTTACTGCTAAATGAAATTTGCCAAAATTCTGATGAAAAATTTAAATTCAGTCTATTATAAAGTACACTGCATAAATATATAAAAACTGTTGACCTAGTTAAGACTTCTTGTAATTTGTAAATAAATGTTTTTGTTTAATGAAATGTTGAAAAAAATAAGCGGGCAGAGAAATGTTTTTTTGTCTCTGTAAAATTTTTAAATATAGATTGAGCTGTTTTAATACAAAATGTGTTGTTTATTATCTATAGTCTACACTGGCGGATTTACAGACTTGGGGTCCCCTTCGCAATGCATTTTTAGGTCTCCTTTGTCTATCACAGAACTATAAAAATTTATTTATCATGTGCATTTTTTATCTCCTTCGAGGGTCCTTTGCATAAAAGACTGGTGCACCAGAAAATGCAGGGGTCAAAAAAAGTAAGGTGGTTAAGGAACAACTTCAATGAAACTGATTTTTTCCCCCTTCAAATTGGGCTATATCGGCGATTCCTAACCCATGGGCCGCGGACCACAAGTGGGCTGCGAACAGAGTGTTTACTGGGGCCGTGGACACTGGTCAACCATCTGAAACATCAAGATAAATTTTGGGGGTCTCTCAAGATTAATGCATTTCCGTTTTTTGCGAAAATTCACTTATTAGATGTATCATCACTCAAAAGTTCTCCCTTGCTTTTTAGCCAATGAAGAACTTTAAAGTTAAGATTTTAAAATATTTCTTAAGATGATTTTCCTATTATTGAGGATGAAATCTAAGGAATCAGAAACTAGGCTTAAACCCATGAAAATACGATAATAACGAGAGTATTTCGTATTAAATGAATCGTTCATCATTCTTTTACAACGTTTTCTTAGTAAAAAACCGAAAAACTCTCCTTTTTATATAGAAAAAATGAGCTTATACGCCGCATAAATGCAAATGTTATGTATATGCTGTAGTACCGGATTTTCGTCTGCTACAGTTCCCACAATGCACTGCAGTGCCGGTTTTGACTCGCAGTGATATCAGATGAATACTATCCATTCCGGTTAATTTAATGGAATGAAAATCTCCCCTGTCCATCAAGCATATAGGTTGATTTGGAAAGTCAGATTTCACTGGTGTTTGCTTGGAATTGAAGTTGAAACCCATTGACATCGCTCCCCAAGGGTCCACAATACCTGTCAGCATGTAAACTTTACCCCTATGGGTTTCCCTTGAGACAGACAGAAAACTCAGGAATTGAGAAATCTCTTTACTCCCAGAAAAATATTTACTGCAAAATATGCTCTAATTTCTGCTAATTTAACGGGATGGGAATTTTCCTGTTCGTCAGGCATATAGGTTGATTCAGAAGTCACTTTTCATAAAAACTACGAAAAAATAAACGTCAAAAGCAATCCTATGAATGATAGATCCTCCATATTGGTTATTTCAACAACCAAAGTAGAATTATACAACAATTTCGGTTTTCTTCAAGGTATTGGATGTTCCTCAGTCCAAATTACATTTCCAGGGTGTGATGGACTTGATAAGGTGACATTGCTTTCTTCTGCTAAATCTGGATAATCAATAACTTCATCCGCATCAACAGATAACTGAACATTCACCTGTTTCCAAAAAGGGAGAGCATAATTTTTTATTATCATCAGTAATTTTATCTGCAACTGCCGAATCAATTAGGCGAAAGCTCCTCCAGGTAAGTCATTGGTTGAGAAATTACCTGGAAAATTTATTTTTTGCAAGCTGAGATGCATAGGCAGCTTGTGCAAAGGGGCAAGTTGAGCAACTGCCCTCTTACCCCTGACAGTAAAGGGCCTTGCCCCCTCATTTTTACAGAGTTAAAAATTAACAATTGATTGAAAAATGATTTTTCTAAAGGGAGGATCGATCTATTAAACTAAAAAATTTCAAATGAATGGGCTTTCTCGTGTATTTCATAAGAGTGGAACTTTGAATTGGAAGCAGGAAATGTATGGCGATCATCCGTCCCGATTTTTGAGGCATTATCACATTTTTTTAGGAGGTCATTTAACCAATAATATTAAATCTAATAATATAACCCAGCCGTTCCCAACCTTTTTAGTTGTGCGGCTCACCAGTTTTGCAGGAAAACACCATTGAGGCTCACCAATATATAATTACTTGCACAGCCAAAAATTTACTTTTTGGGGAGAGGGGTATCTGCTCTTCTGCTCATATAACTGTCCTTAAGTATAAAAGTCAATCAAAGTTAAAGCTGCATGGGATTTTCTGTTTTTCCACTACTAGGGATTTGATATATGGATTAAAAAATGGATAAGTTTAGTCTCAAATAACTCGCATCATTCGATGCATTTCTGCACTATTTTTTTTTTAATGCAATGAAAAGCCTCATTCTAATAGGTAGGTTGTCGAAAAGCTCCTCAAGTGTCTCAATTCACTGGTTAGTCATGCCAATTCAACAGAGGAGGAGCATTTTTCACTTGAAGTTTGAAGCTAATTCTAGTTTCTTTGACAATTTTCTTCAAAGGAGTTTCTGATTCAATAGGTTTCATTTTCAATTATAGGGGAAAGTTCCTAAGAAATTTGAAAAATCTTAATCTTAAAGTTCCATGTTGGCTATGAGCCAGAGAGAGCTCTTGAGTGAGAGTGACAGTACATCTAATAAGTGAATTTTCAGAAAAACGGGGATAAAGACCCCAAGTCAAAACCAATCTTGATGTTTCAGATTATCGATCAGTGTCCACAGCACAGTATCAGGCAGTTCATGCCCCACTTGTGGGCCGCGGCCCATGAATTAGGGAACCGCTGTCTATGCATATCAGTTATAGAAGAAAGTAAAAATGATTTACGAAGAATAATAAAAACATTTTTAGTTATTTGTTCTGCTTCCATCAGCAAAAACCAACATCACTGACAGCTTTAATAAAAATCATCTAATGATAAATTTTAACAGTCAGTTTAAAAATGGTTGAGAAAAATATCGTAAAGTGAAATGAAAAATTCTACATAAACTTAAGCTAGTTTATGAGGGAAATATAGTAATCGTCGACTGAAGGGATTAAAAATATGTTATTCGCAAACTTCAAAGCTAGTTAACAATTGTCAAGGTACAAATGAATGACTAGAGCATAGTAATCAGAATTATTACAAACAATAAATAAAGAAGAAGGAAAACCTTTTTATTTTAGTCATTTTTGATCTATCTTCCTCTCATCACTGTTACACGTATTCATCATGCAGAACTGTGCTACCTTCCAGAAAATTTATAATAAATTAAAAAGAGAGCAAATCGCCTGATCCATCTTTGAAACGAACACCAACTCCAACCCGTCTCTGATGTTCCCTTCATTGAAAAAGAGATACGGTCATTAAATTTTGGAAAGGAGTACTAATGTAGTCTTCATGTTCTAAGTGGGAAAATAACTTCTGGAAAAAAATCCCCCCCCCAAAAAAAAATTTTTAATGGCATAACTTGCGCCATATTCTCCCCCCTGTGCCCACCCCTGTGTAGGCGTGGAATATTCTTGTGAGGCTAAGATTTAGAATCAACAGAATGATAGGGTACGAATTCTGGTGAATTTTACAAATTTAGTTACAGAAACCAAAATCATTATTATTTCAAAATAAATTAAGTAAATAAATCTAGCTATTCGAACTCGAAATTAAAAACGAGCTGATGTGTGCATCACATGACTTCCTTTTACTCCAATTTAAAGATAATAGTGCCTCGGAGTGAGCAAAAAAACACTTTAAATACTTTCATTCCAAGTCTGTTTTGAACCTAAACAAAGAAAACGTTTTTTACAGATAAATTTTCCCAATATTGGCAGTTTTAATGTGATTCAATGGTTAACTCTCGAAATATGGCCAAATTGAAACCAAATTTAAAAAAACCCCCCCGCCAAATTCGTCGCCAAGTTGGTGACGAAACTTGGTGACCAAAAGCTTGGCGATATATTGCCAAGTGTTGGTCAAATTATAGCACCGCTTGAGTTTACATTGAAATTAACAATGATTTTACCCCAAAAAGGTGTAAAAGACCCCCTTTGGAACATCCGAATGCAACCAAAAGAGAAGGTGCACAACTAGACCCCCACTTGGAGTCTATGTACCCAAATTTCAACTTTCTAGGATATACCGTTCTTGAGTTATGCGAGATACATACACACATACGTATACATACAGACGTCACGAGAAAAATCGTTGTAATTAACTCGGGGATCGTCAAAATGGATTCTTCAGGTGTCTATACGTTCTTTAGGGCATGTATCCACGCTTGGTCGGGTTGAAAAAAAAAAATCAATATTCATTCGGGGGCGAGCAAAATGGAAATTAAGGCCGATTTTTGAGTGAAAATTTTTTTTGCGAAAACAATACTTCCTTTTTTTGTAAAAGGAAGTAATTAATATATTTTTTCATAAAATGAAATCAGTTTACATAAACGAAAGTTTTGGATCTCAGTTGAACCACTAATTACTACATTATATTTCTATCTGTCGATACGTCGTTTAAACTTTTTTTTTGTTACTCAGTACATGCATTACAAACCAGGGGCGCCCTGAAGACGAGAGGTCATTGTGACCTCCAGAAAATTTCGTTTTTAGCAAATTTGGACACAGTATTGAAATGTCAGTTTTTTTTTTCTTTTTATTTTAATGTTACCTAAAATCTCTTCTCATTAGATGCAGGTATGTGTGTACTGTGCATCCTCGTTTTCATAAAAGGAATTTCGTTCTATTCTGTATACTTGTTCTATTCTGTATCTTGTCTGTGCGCATGCTGATTTAGTAAAAACTTTATTCGATAAATGAGAATTTGGCCTTTCCTATGAAGTTAAGATTGGGGCACTTCTTTAACAAATTCATAATTAAAAATTTGAACTTTTTTTGTGCCAT